>NW_016183443.1:0-5559 GCF_001687245.7 Rhagoletis zephyria | reverse complement strand
AAGTAAGTATTTGTACATAGTTCAATAAGTCAACATAACATATATTTTAGAGTAGCAGAAAATACTCGTAAATACTCGTAATATAAAGACAACTATATGTGCTCTATAAGTAATCTTACTAATCAGAGGAATATAGAGCAGCGTACATATGGATTTGTTAAACACATACTAAGACGATATTTCAACAATATCCCAGCTGGTTTTACTACTGGGTTATCAAGCGACATTTTGAAAAAAAAAAATGTTTGATCTCTGAAAAGCGCTACTATCCTACCTATATATTAGGAATAAGTATATAGGGAAATCGGTTGCACTACTAAATCCGGGGAACCTGCCAACAAAGTTGAGCCTCATCATTCAATAACAATCTTTACCTCAGCAGTAAAGACCTATATATGTAATAATAATAATATGTGCTCAAACCATAATATGTGAAAAAGATCTGTGCTAAACGGTCATTTTAAGAAGTTAAAGACTTTGAAGGGCGGCAAGCTCCAAATTTTGGATGAAGAAGATAATCGTTCCCCTAGGCGTATTAGTCTGCGAATCATTGTACGTGGGCAGTTACAGAGAATATGCTCTGAGGCTTCCTCCACTCGGCCACAGAGCCTGCAGTCTGTCCTAACAGAAAGCCCCATTTTATTAATATGGTACCTTAACTTGCAGTGTCCTGCCAATTAGCCAGTAAGAGTTCTAAGACCCTCCCGGGTATGTTCATGAAGTCATTCCTTTCGTTGCCTTCAAACCCTCCATGTTCCGCGACCCACCACAGTGTTACTTTGTTACGGGCTCCCAGGCGGTTCAAATAAGTTTTACACACAAGTCCACAAGCCTTAATGCCGTTTTAAATGAGTCTAAGGTTTTTACCGCTGCTTGGCTACCCGACATTTTTATTCTAGACCCTGTTGTTCCTCCGCTTGGTTGGGTATGTGCCGATTGATAGACTTTTCTCGAATCTTGGTCCGAGTACGCATGCCCCAGCACTCCCGTCGTCCATCTTCGATTCGTCGGTATACAATACTTTAGAACGCTTCGCGAATCATTATCACCCCACAGCTGTTCCAGCAGTTAGAAGTTTTATCTAAAGTTTGTCTGCACGCGTGAACGTTTCTCGAATTTACCCCATTTTAATTGCTACTAGTTTCTCTTCTATTCCTGCATAATCTTCGGAGAATGTGTCGCCGTTTTGGGTGACTAGGATTGCCGTGAATTGTTGTTTTTGTTGTAGCGATTTACTTAGCCCTGCCTAGATCGGTCAGTTCCTCAATCGTTGTCGTCAAGTTAAATTAAAGATAGGCACAGGAAGGCACAGGAAGATAGGCATGCCTTTTGCAGAACGAGTTTCTGATAAGTGCTGGGATTGTCTATTCTTGTTCTTTCATTTGGGAAGTTTTTGTTTAATAGCTCTAAAATCTAAAGTACCATGGATATCACTTTTTACTCTCAAAAGATCTCCAATTCATTACTTCTTTGTTAGATGAATGATTGTAGCTTGGACTTTGAATATATTTTTTTGCGTTGTTTTGGATTTCCTTTACGCCTTACCCACTGTATCAGCCAGAACCGTCACTCTTGACTATTTATGCCTCCAAAGCAGATTCGTATGTATATATGTGCAACAGGGTGCGTCACCAAAAAAGTTGCGGGGTTTCATTTCATGTTTTATTAAAAAAATGCATTAGTACAATAAGATATACTGGAATTATTACATTTGTTATAAGTTAAGACTCACGCCAAAAAATTTCGTAAAAATATTACGATTTGCGATCTAGCGAAATATTTTTAATATAATATATAATATATCTAATAATATTTTTAAACATTTTTATGTAGACCTAAAAGTGTTAACTCTTTTACCACATCTGATGTGATTTAAAAAAATATATTTTATTAAAACCAATTTGATTTATGAAAAAATCGATTTTCGGGAGTATTTTCAAATAGGTAAAGCTCACGTAATTCTTAATATTTTTCCGAAATATTTTGACGGAAGTCGTAAAATATTATAAATTTTATATTTCCAAAGGAAAAACAGTACCGAACTTTTTTTTTTTTTTGTATGTAAAGTGATGCACCCTAATACATATGTACATACATATATGGAAATAATTGCGTTAGTATTGCTGCTTCTATTGACGGGCGCACAATATGAATTCTTTTTCTCCGTGGCCTGAGGCTTTCGTTGGCCTTTTAGTTGAGCGTAGCATTTAGTAGTCCGCTCGTAGCGGTCGATAGAACACGCCACTTATATTTGGGTTGGAACAAAGAAGCAAGAATAAAGCGAGAAGCTTACATACATAGTATTATATTTTGTAAGCTGCTGTGTGTAGAAAGAAATAATTGCTTTTAGTTGGAATTAATCAATTTTGCAATACATTCGCTTTGAAATATCAATAAAAAGTAATAAAAAAAGTAGTTGCAAAAGTTCTGTGCAAAGCGCTGTGCTTGTGAAAAGCCGACTTGTCTCGATTACCAAACACAGAATGCGATTTGCAGTGGTTTTATTGGTTGTGGCTTGCGGGCTGAGTGCAGAGGGTAAGTGTTTTAACTTAAATACTAATATGTAAAAAATCGTATTTATGAAATTAAAATTCAATCGCTCGTGAATTATGGAAAAAAATATTCCAGTTGTGAAGTCAACACCGAGCGGCACTTCTCATTTTATACAGTGTTTTCTTCCCGCTCTTTTTTGGTTTGCAAATTTTTTTGTTTAACTTTCTTAACCCGTTTTGTTCAACGATTTCGTTAAATTTTACCGGTTTTTTTCTCCTTTCAATTTGCGGTAGATTTGTTTTTGTTTAGCAAAGAATCTTTATAGCCGCCATTTCAAGCTTGAGTTCGCACTTTGTTTTCGACTTGAGTGATTAATTTACATACGTACGCACATATGTAGGTACATTAGAGTGCCTCACCAAAAAATGGGCAGTTTTTTCACGGGAATTAAAATTTATTATATTTTAGGACTTCTGCCAAAATATTGCGGGAAAAACAAGGAGGGGTGTATGAGCTGTGAGTTATAACAGAAAATAACCAAATTTTAAACCTTTTTATGCAGACCTTTTAAGCATACACTTTTATCAGCTGAAAAGATTTTTTGGAAAAATATTTTTAAAAACTAATTTCATTTATATAAAACTCGATTTTCGCTGTTTTTTCAAATCGATTTAGCTCACGTAAATCTTAATACTTTTTCAAAATATTTTCGCAGAAGTCTTAAAATATAAGACATTTTACAATTCCGTTGGAAAAACAGTATCGATTTTGTATTGCATGGTGAGTGATGCACCCTAACGGAGATATGTATACAAATATATACATACATATTCAAATGTACATATATGAGCGCTTTGTTTAACACAAATATTCAAATGCTTAACCGCACTTGGACATGAATATACTCGTCCAAAAAAAAAAATATTAACAACTAATTTCACATTTCGACTGCTGTACGTTCTTAGTTGCGGAGGTTAGGTCAGCAATTTTTATTTTACAACCTTACACCGATAAACCGCTCTCCGACTCCCCTAGCCAAGGTCCAAAAAAGCGTGCGGTATCCCAAGTTTGAGTTTAGAGCGTCTCTATACCGGAGAGGTATGTGACGTTGTCTGTAATCTCCGCTTACATCTCGACGCTCTAGTAGGCTATAAACTTGATCGTAATCCTGGATGAGGGTGATTCTAGGTTCCCTGGGGAGTTCAGTTTCCCCTGTGGAGATAAGTGAAGATGGACTTCGAGCATGATACTTTCGCGACCTCTGGAGAAGGTGGAGTTGTCGCCTAATAATGTAGTTTGTCTCCATGAGTGGAGTGGTACAGCTCCGCTCATTAGATCAAAGTTGACATGGTTTGAACACTGGCAACCCAACGACAATGCTTAGTTAGAGCCATCTTGCGTTGTTTGAACTCCAGAATTTCAGTTTTGACATTTATGTGATTTTGAGACGACAAAGGTAGGCAGTACTGGTTCGTAGAAAAGCATTCTGGCGGGTTCTGCGCTTCCCTACCCGAACGCGGGTGAACGACTTCAGTACTTTGTTAGTGCTGTAGGAATTAAAGATTGTTTGTCAAAGAAAGGAAAGAATTCAAGGAAGTTAAATATACAAAGGTTTGTTAGCATGTTAGGCTTAGATATCAGTTTAATCAGGAGCTCATCAAACACATAGAATGTCTTTACAGTGCTACCAGACACATAAGCGACCGTTAAATACCATTTTTAGGCTCCAGAAGTAATGTTAAAAAACTACTCTGAGATATGGAGACATTAGCACACTGTTTGAGACCCCTACCAAACTATATCAGTTACTGCTCGTAATTTTGTAATTCCTCTTTTACTTGAGTCCATCTTAGATGGATTCTTTGACAAAATTAAAATTTATACCGTAAATTGGTCAACAAAATATTTGTAAGTTGCACAATGTATTCTTTTTCGATATAGGTGTGTGGTTGTTATTGTAGCAAATTCTAAACTCTCCTTAAATTAGTGAATCCCCTTATTGTTGTTGTCAACCTCATCTAACGGTAGGCCCAGGAAAACGGTTGTTACGTCGTAGTTGGTCCATATAGAGAGGTTAGTGTCGCATGGGACATCTTTATATATTGAGCATAGGTTAGGTCTGTCGAGATTAATTCTAGATCATTAGGGTCCACGCATGTTGGTAACGTTTTCGCAGTAGCATCCTAACAGGAACTGCTTGCTCAGCATGATATTGTGCCACTTAACTGGAAATATATTGTATTCGCGCCATGTAGGCGATGCTAAGGCGACATCAGAAGGAATCCCTTGCCAGTACTAAATGAGGCATTCTGACATTTCTTAGTCCCCAGCGACCACGCAGGCGCAGCGTAGTATGGAACTCTCTTAGAAATCGACTTTTATGTTGACAACAAATATTCTTTGTGTTTGCTTCAAGTGCTGGTTGAAGCGCGGGCAGTTGAAGACTACGTGGCGCACTTCCTCTGCTCCGTAACAGACTGGGCAAAGCGGCGATTTGTCGTGTCCAAATCGGTGCAGGTTCTTTGATAGACGCTGAGGCCTATCTGGAACTGTGTCAACTGGAACAGACCCATGGATGTATGTTTGCGTTAATCCCGAAGTGAGAAGAGTTATTGTTCTTATTCATGCGCCAAATTCGGCACCATTTGTGAGACAGGCATCATTACCATCTTGTAATGGCAGGTTATTAATGGTGCTTCTTTGCGGAACAGCCTTTTCCCAGAAAACATCGGGGTGAGCTTGTACCTGGCTGAGTCAAAAGCGTTTATAGAAAACTTTTACAGCGATTAGGTAGAACGCCCTATCGTAAAGGAGCGTTAGAGGCAGTAAGAGTGGTGTTAGTGTATCCCTGTGAATCTCAGTCGAGTTTTGACGAACAAGTAGGTGAAATCAATCAAGAACCGCTGCCACGCAAGGCCTTCGTGAATCCAGCTCCCAGATGAACTAGTCTCTGCTCATTCATTACATCTTTAAAATTATATGCCTCACATAGTACGCTAATTTCTACTTTTATCTTTTAAGTTTTCGCTACCAAACCGCCAAAATGGGATGAGACTTACATCGCCA
>NW_016183442.1:4933-5559 GCF_001687245.7 Rhagoletis zephyria | reverse complement strand
GTATTTTATAAGGGAAAAAACTACTTTTTGTAGAAAGGGTATAGAATTCCCAAAAATCAATCTTTTTCTGCGGAAAACTCTGTTTCTCTTCAGGAGATACCCAGTAACAATATTAAACCATTTTTTCACAGTAACTATGTTTTATAGGTGCACCGAAAACCCCAGAATATGCAGGGGGCACAAATAAAAAGACTTTAATATTAAAAAAAAGGTTAAATAAACAATTGAATATTATTATTGGAAAAATATTGATTTTCAAAAATTGTATACCAATTCTACGAAATGTATTTTTTCCCATATAAAATACTTGGAAAACTTTGAACGCTTTGAGCGAGTTCTAAATATTTTTTGATTTCAAATTATAAAAAAACAATAGCTAGGTTCGGTAAAAAAAGCGCTTATTGAGAATCGCCTTGCAAAAATACTAAAGACTCAGGGGCGTTCGGCGACTTTCTTTTTTTTTTTGCTTGTAAGGTAGAGTCTAATGTACATACCTACAATACAAATATATGACGCCGCCTGGTTTTTGCGTAGTACATATTCTAAGCATCACGTGTGAAATAATTTAACATCACGTCATGTCTGGGCTATGTATGCAAATCTCTTTGTACTTTAAAACGTTTTTT
>NW_016183442.1:0-1650 GCF_001687245.7 Rhagoletis zephyria | reverse complement strand
ATTGATTTTAGACTCATAGTTTTTTTGAAAAATTTGCTCAGAATTACGCGTAGAATCCTCCTACGATATACGCGCATAGACAAAAAAAAAATTGGCCAGCCCTAATGTACAAACATATATACATATGTGCATTTGTCTGGGAATTGAAGTGTAAACAAAGTCGATTGAATAGATTTCCATTTTGTTCTCTTATCCGTACGGTCGTAGCAGTTTTTTTTTGCTGTTGCGGGCAAGGTCTTTTGTCTGCATACTTAAGAACGGTAGCAGGTGGTAAGATAAGAAAATGACAAATAACATTAGGGTTAAGCGTTAATATGTTAAGAAGGTGTGGTATATGGTTTTCGCTTTTATTTTGTTGTAATCCCTTATATGTATATGGTATATACACCTTGCTTGTCTAGTGGGTATTCATAATCTTTGCTATTTTGTAGTATACTTCCCAAGTTGTTCTTCGTTCTACCAGAGTCGTTGTTGAATATTTAGTCAGGATAGATGTACACAATTTTTGAATGACCATATTGCGGTTCCTTCCATTTATTCATATCATTTAGCCCGATTGCATTACTTTCAGTCTTTAGTTAACTATCCAAGTTAGCAGCGAAGAGATTAAGTGCGGGTTTCAGGACTTCAGTCGGCTTGGAGAGTAGCACTCCAATAGTTAGCATACAGCGCCCACTGGCGACCAGTACATTACCTTTATCGCATACCAAAACTGCACCTTAGACTAGTGGATCTTTTAAAAATGCATTTAACGTACAATGTAACCCGCCCGAAAGTTTGGCTAGAATATTAATTGGACATTCCAAATCCTTATAATTGTTGTGTTTCTTAAAAAAGACCTTGACTCCTCTAAATAAGTAATGTGAAATTTTATTTAGGTTAATAATATTCGCAATAATATTTAAGATCTTTTAAATTTTAGACCTTAAATACAAATATATGACTGACTTAAATTGTACTTGGTAGTATACCCACGTGTTTGTGGGTTTGTTTGCGTGCTTTATCTTTGAGCGTAATTCATAATTATATAAATTAATATGTAGGCTGCCAATGCGGTCTGATCTGAAAATTATGCAAATTGTTTGATGTAAACATTAGGCGCAGTGTTTTTTGAAGGAAGACGATTCAGCCAAGATATGTAAAGATATACATATGTATATCATACGTGATAATGACATAAAAATTTAAGAAAAGTTAACCAAAGAAAAAGGAAGCAAAATAATGCCAGAACATTGCTCGGTCTTGCAATGTGGTTGAAAATAAGTAATAGAATTGCGCAATTAAGCAAGCAAAGTCTGACATATTTAGCCATACATATTCGGTTGGTGCTACAAACGCACGAGGGATGGTTATTAAATAACGAGACTGAAACTGCTACAGAATAAGTACGCGTAGGGAAGATATTGCCGAACGTGCCGAAAATTTGTCTTTTTTATTATGCGCAAAGGATAGCTGCGCCAAAAAAGTGATGAACACCAAGGTCAAAAAAAAAGTGATGAATGAATGGTGCACACTAAAGTACTGCAAAATTCAATATTGTCAGTAAAAATGTTATTTTCAAAAATTTCATGCATTGCTATGTCATGTCAACTCAAACAAGTTGTTATGCTATGTCATTCCATCTCAAAAATATTGTTGTATCATGTCATT
>NW_016183440.1:0-5560 GCF_001687245.7 Rhagoletis zephyria | reverse complement strand
CCGCAGGTGTGATAAATCTTGTAACATAAATCGAGTGCTTGCAAAAATGATTGCATGCAATAGAAATGATTTTCCAATGCCACATAGATTTTCGAAATGGTGCATTCATTGGGCATAATGACCACCAAGAATGGCTGCGTGGTGCGATTCACTGGCCCATATTTGCGATTATATAAATCCAAGCGGGATTCATAGGACTCAAGCGAATTGAGACGCATTACAAAAGAATCGATACTGTCAGTCAGATTGGCGCGTATGCTCAGCTTGCCATAGTGATCCTTAAAGCGGCTCGTACAAGGCAGTAGAGCGGTCAGACCAACGGCGTAGACGAAGTCCTTTTCATCTGAAAAAGAGAGAAATTAAGAAGCTGATTGCAAGTTGTAGGTAGAAATAGATTTTCGTAGTTGTAAAGATTTGTTTTGTTTGATTTGTAGTGTTTGCTTTAAATTGTTTAAAATTTAAAATTAAATAGGATGTTTCGCCTTTCTTGGCGTTTTCCCGAGACATTTCAATCTTTTTTTGGATTTTTTCGAGGCAGTTCGTTTTTTCGGATTTTTTATTTAATTTTTTTTTATAAAATTTTTCTTTTTCGATACCTTCGTAAACCCATTAGAGGTTTTCCGAGACTGTGTCCGGATTTTGTCGGAATTTTTTGCTAACGTTCGCTGTTATTTTTTCTGATATTTCCAAGACATTCGGAAACTTGTGTGTCTTACTTTTCGCGATATTTCGAAAATGTTGAATTTTGTGTTAAACTTTGTGTATTTTCGTTTCTTTTTCGGGATTTTTTTTCGATATTTTTCGGTATTTCTTCTCGCGCTCTTGCGATTTTTCGAGAACCAAGGTCCAAATAATCCCTTAAAAATATTCTAGCGGCTTAATACAATAGTAATCCCGAATTAGTACCTAAAATCCCGAATTAGTTACAAATTCCGAATGACTCTCGATAATCCCCAAAAAATCCCTAAACCCCGAATAAGCTCCGAGAATCCTCCGACAATCCCATAAAAAATGCTATCCGCTGTATGCAATAGTAAGCCCGAGTTAGTAATCAAAATCCGGAGTTAGTTATAAATTCCGACTGGCTTCCTATATTCCCCAAACATTCCCTAAAACCTCGAAGAAGTCGAAAATCGCAAATTAGGTGCGATAATCCCGAATTGGTTCGAAAATACTTAATTAGGCCTGAAACAGGGCAAAGTACCGAAAAATCCTATGAAATCTCATCAAAAAATGAATGACTCCCGTTAATCGCTAAATAGTCCATAAAACCTTGAATAAGCCCCTAGAATCCTAAATTAGTTCAGACAACCCCGAATTAATCTCAACGAGTCTGAAACCTCAAAAGTCCCGAAAAATCTCGGAAAGCTATTGAACACTGCTAGAGGCTGCATACAATAGTAATCCCGAACTAGTATTTAAAATCCCGAATTACTCCCGATAATCCCAAAATAGTACCTAAAATCTCGAATTAGTCCGGAAAATCCGAAAAATCCCGGACAACCCTTGAAACATGTTAGACGCTCACGAAAAATTTCTATAATTGCGAAATCACTCCGGGAATAGACAGAATATGTAGTATCGAAAAGGGCTCAAACCGTCCCATTGTCTACTCACCTTTGCTTGCCATGCCCATTTTACAATATTTGTAGAGTTTTTTTAAATCATCCTGATTGAGTTTCTTATCAAACTGCGACGTTACTTTCCTTATATACTCATCCCATTTGGCAATCAATAGGTTTTCCTTTTCCGGGTAAACATGACGAAAGTCGATCTTATACTGCAAAAAGAAAACATTTCAAATAATGCCTTAAACAAAATCACCTCCGTACATACCAACTCTGCTGCACGTGGATCACCCAACTTGGACCAATTGGTCAGCAGATCCGCCAAGCCGCTCTGCTGCAATTCCTTCTGCCGCAGTGCCCACGTTTGTATCCACTTATCGCAAACTTCCTCCCAACTAAAATGATCTGTGGTGAGTAGCTGCTTTAAAGCCAGCGCAGTCATCTCATCAACGCGTGGCACCTGACCCGGCAAGTCTGGTGGATACGTAGACATGGTGTCGTCATCATCCATTAGATTGCTGCTACTGCTCATTTGTTGCGTCATATCAACGTCATAGGTGCTGCAGTCCTCATCATCACTGAGGCGTATCATACGACGACGCTTGACATTCTCATTGGAGTAGCGTTGATAGAGGCGCCCCAGTGGGTTGCCCTTGCCGCCACGGTAGATAAAGTAGTAATCCTGCAGGCATAGCGGAAATGAGAGAAGTGAAACATTTCAGCATAAATTAGGTTTTTGCACACTCCACACAATAGCACATCACACAGCCACGGGTACTTACCGCTGCGGCCTGCTCATTGGGAAATAGCGTTATGATGTCACTCAAAATTGCACGCAGATCCTTTGGGCACAGCGTCTCCCCCTGACGCATCACATCGGCGACAATGAGGCGTACAATTTCATTGCGCTGATGATTCTCAAGGTAGCCATTTTTGTTGTAAAATTGGTTGATGCGTTGGCCGATATGTGAGCTCTGCAGCACCTTCACCGTGTCCTACAAGAACACATGTAAAATTAATGCAGTCACAAAAGCAGAATGCACAAATCAAAAAGCAAAGCACATGAAATACGAGTATCATCTCAAAGCCAGCTCGTCCCTTTCTATCCACCTACCACTTTGGCACAGTTCATAATCAATGGCCCCTTAGGTGAATAGCCCATTCCGCTGCTCCCACCATGCCCTAATTCCGCAACATTGTTGCTGCTGCTGTTGCCGCTCACATTTGCAACTCTGCTCCCACTTGCACTTGCATTACTACTACCCTCGCCGGCGACACCTCCAATCGTCAACATAAAATTCTGCTCGGCATTTATGGTTTTTGTCGAAGCTCTTGTCGCCATTGTCGCTGCGATTGCTGTCGTTGTTGGTGTTACGGTTGTTGTTGGCGTGTTTATCGTTGCCATTGAGTGTCGTTTTGGTGCTTTGGCCGATTGCGGCATAAAGCTGAATGCGCCGCGTGAATCTAATGTCGGCTCTAACACAACGGCAGGCATATTATTACTCATGCGCGCGGTTGTGCCACTTACGCCCGGCAGCATACTCAGGAAATCCTCAGCTGGTGCCATGTTGCGTTTGATAATGGTCGCCGATCCTGTTGTTGGTGTGGTTGTTATCCCCGCAGGGACGGAAGAACCGACAACATTGCTGGGTGTGACAGTTGGAGTTGCTATGGCATTGTTGGTGGTCGCATTGGCTGTGACTGTTTGCAAGCTATTCGGTGTAGCTTGTAGTTGTTGTAGTGATTGTACGGATATTGCGGGTGCTACAATTGAAGTGGGCGTTCTTTTGGTTGCTACATTTGTGGGCGCCACCAGCTGTTGGGCGGCTGTCAAAATCGGTTTATTGTTGTCTATTGTAGGAAACTGTTGGAGAGAAAAAAACGCAAGAATATTTTTTTCTTCGAATTCTGATAGCGCTAATTTCGGATTCACCTTTTCATTTCGCCAGGCGAAGAGTTTTTCTCGAAACTCGGCTCGNGAAAAAAAACACAAGAATATTTTTTCTTCGAATTCTGATAGCGTTAATTTCGGATTCACCTTTTCATTTCGCCAGGCGAAGAGTTTTTCTCGAAACTCGGCTCGATAGCCAAGGTGTCGTATGGCAGCATTTATGTCGTCNAAAAAACGCAAGAATATTTTTTTCTTCGAATTCTGATAGCGCTAATTTCGGATTCACCTTTTCATTTCGCCAGGCGAAGAGTTTTTCTCGAAACTCGGCTCGATAGCCAAGGTGTCGTATGGCAGCATTTATGTCGTCAACGGTTAGATACTTTAAGCTGCGAAAAGTGATGTCGTTCACTACAAAAATGAACGGGAAAATGAGTTATTCTCAAAATATGTATATATTGTTGTATGTGGGTGCTGAACTTTATAGGATACCCGAGTATATTGATATAAATAAATTAAGCTTTTTGTAGATTACTGGGTATACAAAGGCGATTCTTCCACATTTTAACCACAGAAATGTAATAATAAATCTTTAATATTTACTTTAAAAATAAAGTTATATATATTATAAAGCTTTCTCTTTATCTTTCTTATCGAATCGGTAAAAACGAAGTTCCATAGATACGAATTTCACTTTGCAAATATTGCAACAGCACAGTTACGACGGGTATTGAAAAAATAGAGAAAACTAGACCATTTTAAACAACAAAAGATAAGAATTTTCTCGGAAAACGCCAACGGAAATGATTATGGCAATGGGTAATGTAATGGTAATGGGTAATGGTTAAGTTAATGGTTATGGTAATGGAAATGGTAATGGCAATGATAATAGTAATTGTAATGGTAATGGCAGTGGTAATGGACATGCCAAATTTTAAGATAAAGGTATTGGTATTGGTAATGGTAATGGCAATGGTAATGGTGATGGTTATGGTAATGGTAATGGTAATGGTTATATTAATGATAATGATAATGGTAATTTTAAGGGTAATGGTTATGGTAATGGCAATGACGATGGTAAAGGTAATTGTAATTTCAGCTGTGCGCATTTGTGAGCCAAACGAAAACCTGTAAATACTTATATTACGAGATACATACATACATATTTATAAATTAATTTGGGTGGTACTTAATATTTAAATTTCCAGTTTTTCCTTAAACGTGAAAACCCACATCTCTTAAATATATGTAGTTAGCTATGTATATTTTCTGGGAAATGTTCGATTATTTTTTCACACAAAAACTGGGGGAAGTTCACGTATCTTGTCCTATAATTGCTCCAAATTTAAGGGGTTGTTCGTATAAATACACTACCGGAACAAAGTATTGGCACAGAAAAATTTTTCACAATATATGCAACAATTTTTATTCTAATAATCTTCAGCCAATTTTGTATAAAAATATGGTTCATCCTGCAACAAAAAAACTCAAAAATATAGTTCCTAAACTTTATGTAAAACTCGCTCAAATTCAGGAAATTTTAATGCAAATTTTCCACTTTTTAATCAGATTTTTTTAGAATTTTGTTGAGTATGCAATTTCAGAGTTAGTCAAAAATCGCATTGATTTTTGAGAATTTTTTTGTTGAAGGTGTTTTGCATTTTTTCATGTAAAGTATTTTCGAAAAACAAATTTTGTATGGAAGAAACTGCGTGAAAAAAATTGCGAAAAATCAACGGTAATTCCCAGCTGCTTAGAACTTGTACTTTATCATAATAATCATCATAATAGATTGGGCTACCAATCTGCGTAATCAAAAAAATTCTAATAAATCTGATTAAAAAGTTGAAATTTTGCTCAATTTTCGCGAGTTTTGCACAAAGTTTAGGAATTATATTTTTATGGTTTTTGTTGTAGAACGAACCATAATTTTATACAAAATTGGGGGAAATATATTAGAATAAAAATTGTTGCATATATTGTGAAAAATTAGCTGTGCCAATACTTTGGCAGTGTACTCTCTTTCGCATAACTCTGCATAACGACTTCTCACGTACTGAATTTCTCTCGTGCAATAGATTTGAAAAACCGGTTCTGCTCGAGA
>NW_016183439.1:0-5560 GCF_001687245.7 Rhagoletis zephyria | reverse complement strand
TTTTATTCTCAAACCGCTAAACCGCTGAGAAGCATTTCCATGTGCATTATTCCGCTTGAATTTGAAAATTTACTCCCAACCAACCAACTGCCGCTAAAGAAGTTTCACTTCATAAATTCAAGAAATGTTTTCCCTAATTCTTATGTATCACTTCTTCACTTTTGCCTTCATCGTTATCATTTATTTCTTCATCTTTATATTTATTTCAAAGCCTAAATTCAAAAGCGAAGTGAAACAACATGCGAAACATGTCAAATTGAACATGTTGCAGCAACATCTATACACAAATACGAAATGTTTAAACGACGGTTTTGGCCGTAATTTTCAACCAATTGTGAAACCATAAAAATTCTGGAAAAATGCCTTTCCAATGGTGTTCTTGGTTTTGAAATCGGTTTAGTAGAATCGGCAAACGAACGGAGACAAAATTTATGTTAGCGTATTAATATATGTGACGGGACGATTCTTCACCGGGAGGGGGGCTTGGCGACGAAGCTGAGCCATGCTCTGATTGTTGTAGTTGTAATTGAAAAGATTTACAATACGTTTACTGAACGTGAGGTAATAAAGGGCATTAAAAAACATATTTACAAATAATTAATTCTTGTAAGTGATCATTTCGTTAAACGGCCTAAACACAAACAAATTTTTCTGGAAATTTTATAATTTTTAAGTTTCTTTGGAAAAAAGATCATTTCAAAATTTCTGCATCGTAAAGCTTATTAAAGTCTGTATCACAATTATACGCCACCGACATATTGACAAATTTTGACTATTAATTTTTTTATTAGGTATTTAATTTAAAAAAAAAATGGATAAAAATATAGTTTATTCTTTAATAAAAACTGTATTAACAAAAAATCAATGCACCGTTGTAAAGTTGTTACTTAGATTTTGTAGAAAGAAAGGTTGGTAATTTTGTAGTCTTGGACGGAAAATCGTTCCACAATACATTATACTCGACACGGTAGGAGACAACAACAATAAAAATGTTAAACTGAATTTTCGGAAAAATCATAGTAGCCTTTTTTGCAGCTTTAAATTTCTTTTTAAAACGAGTTATCAATTTTATTTTTATAGAAAATAGAGACTCGCGTTGAGCCACCTCAAAATCTTAATATTAAGGACTGTCTAGACGGTAGGCTAGGTTAGGAGGGCGTGTGTGGAATATTCCATGCTTTCACTCGTAGAGAATTGTCCATTATGAGTGCCCCCTTTAAATAAGTGACAGGAGGAGACACGTACCAATAATCAAAAGAGTAGCTTGAACTCATTATTCCACTCAACCAATTACTGTCCTTAATGAAGCCGAGGAGATGCAAGAGTTCCGCTCATCCTCATCATGGCAGCCTATGCAGAGAATGTTTGTTGCTATTCGCCACCGTTGAAGTATTGGTGGTATGGCACAGTATGCTGTAATGATGACGGTAAGAAGGAGTTTCATTATGTCCCTTCTCTTTCCTACTATACCGCGGGCATAATAATCTTGTGATCTCACAGTCTTCCTCTTAGTCCATAAGTCATTAATCGCGGCCACGGTGTATTCATACATTTTCCTAACATGCTCACTAAATGGTGATAGTACGGAGCTATCTGCTACTTCTATTGGCATCTCTGAGCCGTATCTGGTTATCTCATCAGCCGTTTCATTCCCTTCAATATTGCTATGCCCGGGACCCAGCATGGAGTGACGTTGATACATCTCAGTGACGCAAGGGTAGTGCGACATTTTCATACAATTACCGATTTCGCTATTTTAGATTCTATTATCTTCGTTGCTGCTTGACTGTCGACAAAAATAGTGCCTTTGTTTTCTGGAACTCGTCGTTCGGTAAATGAAAGGACCCGTTGATCTGCAAGTTATTCGAGTAGAAACCGGCTCCGGTTCCTTGTTTTATCTTTAAACCATCAGTGTAGATGGATATGTCCCACTCTGCTACTGGCAGTACATAACCTAAAGTCCGAAACAGAAGTAATGTAATCAGTGCTGGCTTCTATGTCAGCTTTAATGTCTTTTATAAAATTTTCAGTCTGGATGATACCAACATTTATCTCAACTGTTTATTCTTATATATTATGTCTCGAGAGGTCAGTGCAATTTTTGGTAAGCTTATCAAAAAAAAAAAAAAAAAAACATTTAATAAAACTTTAGCTACAACGTGAGCTCAGCATTATTTCAGTGAGTTAGTAAAGGAAAATCTTGTGAAACATGTACCAGCACATTGGTAATCTATTCAATTATTTACTGCACTCCAATTTGCTGTAGCACCAACAGCAGCAATGGTAGTATTTTTAGGCTACAGAGCAAATCTACTGGTGGCACTGATTCAATTTTGATATCAACACAAACTACATTTATGTATATGGAGACACATAAATGCACACATATTTACAGATACATACATATCATATGTATGAGGACGACCTGCCACTGCTGAAGAAGTCAAAAAGTTTGCAAATTGAATAGGTCAAGTGCAAGCATTGACTTTGTCGTCCGCCTCATATTGGCTGCATGCAACCCGGCTACGCCGCTACGCCGCACGCCATTCCTAAAATTCACGTTGGCTAACAACTCTTTGCCAGCAACTTTAAAATCCATTTATTCTTGCATCACTGCAACTTGGCAAATCTAAAAGAGAAATCAAAGTGGCTGGTTGGTACGCTGCACGAAGGAGCGCTGAGACCACTTTGGCGCAGGCATGACATAAGCAACAGAGACACTTGTAGCTAAAATCATTTGTGGATATGTATGATACAAAGTATATGTGTGTATGTATGTATACGCATTAATAAAACGTACACATTGGAGAGTTCTTCCTGCACATTTCAATTCAACTGCAGACTTTGCTACGAAAATATTTTTTTTTTTTTTTTTACTGTCTTATAAAATCTACTGAAGCTGTGGCTGCTTAAGTGGAAGGACATTTTCGGTAACTACAACTCTGTTGCGCTAGGAATGGAATATTTGAAATTCCCATAATAACAGCAACAAAATATTCTGAAGCATTTTCTCTTTGACTTAATCTTAGTAAAATCAAAGCAGAGCTAAAACCTTGGCAGTAGAGTCCGTCAAAAGCTTACATCAGCAGTAGTTTGCTGAGATTACTGCCAAAAACAAAAGTAACAAAAAAAAATGTTTGCAAATGCTTAAGCCTACATACATATCATACGTGCATATAGATACATGCATATATATATATATCTGCATAAGTAAGTTTGTACATCTGAGTGCACTTTTTGGATGCTTTGAGATATTAGACAGGTGCCCTTAGGTTAGAAAAAGGGCTAAGTGCTTATGCATAGCTTTAGTCTACTTGGACTGCAACAAGGACTAACTAGAAAGAGGAAAAAAGTAGTTTATGACAAAATGGTAATAATGAAACCTTTTTCAATCTTAGTGACATAGTGCGGCGAAACAAAAAAAAACAAAACAAAAACACACGCACGAAAAAACAAAAACACAGGAATTAGTAATGACTCCCCAGGTCATACTTTATCACCTGGATTGGATTCTCTGGAGAACGCTGGCCAATAAATCTTCTCTCTCTTTTTCGTAATTGTTGATATTACCGCTTAAGCGATTTTGGTAAAGTTCAGCATTGCCCCTTACTCCTCTCCACTTCGGCGACAACTAGAAACACCGAGTGAAACTAAATCTTAATCAGATCTTTACAACGTAGAGCAGACTGTCATCAGCATACTCCAGAAATATTTCCTATCATTGCCATTTGCTACTCCAAAAAGTTACATCATAAATCGAATATTGCACGCTTTTCACACAAGAAGTATTCGGTTGTAATAGAATAACACCATCTCGGTATCGAGTGTCTATAAGACAGTGAACACCGCTCAAACCCAGCTTGACGAGCAAACACGACCATTAAAGAACGATGGTAAGGAATACTTGAATGGCCAACTACAGGCCACGCTGAATGCTCGCATGTGTTCCAACCAAAGCGATCTCAGGTGCTAAACTTACATCCAGTACTTTGATTACGAGTAGACACCTCTGAAGAACTCGAGATGGCGACAGAAGGGCCGAATGAGATTCAAGAAAATCTTTGCCAGTACGCAAAATCGGTACCCGTGGCAAGGGTTGGAAGCAAAGTTTCATCAACATGCATGGTCTCCGAGCAAACGCACGTCCGCCGAAACAACCGAAGAGCAAGAAAATAACACATCAGGAAATTGTTGTGGGCAGAAATCGAAACGTGTTTCTCAATGTCCAAAGATAGTACTCAGCCCTTGATATTCTAGGCCGT
The DNA here is from genome assembly GCF_001687245.7 of Rhagoletis zephyria. Classification (NCBI taxonomy): domain Eukaryota; kingdom Metazoa; phylum Arthropoda; class Insecta; order Diptera; family Tephritidae; genus Rhagoletis; species Rhagoletis zephyria. The sequence goes on along the minus strand of NW_016183439.1, from coordinate 1,298 downwards.
ATCATTTGCAGTCCTCAAGGACAATGGCCTTCTTACAAAGTACTTCTAAACTGGGCAATGCAAGTCTCAGCTAAAATATATTGGTAAATGTAACGAACATGTTTTACTCTGGAACTTTTGCTCATTTGGTTGGAAAGGAACAGCTGACTCATTCAGCAAGTAGTATAGCAGACAACTTTGGAATTTCTAATTTGTCATTACCCGAGGTACAAACCGTTGAATAGTAGTATACCGCTAGATAGTAGTATAATCGGTTCTTCATAACGAAGTGCATGACAAAATAATAGTAAAAAAAACCCCTATCGTAGTATTTTCGGCAGCACGGGTGCGAGGCCATCTCAAGATGAGCGTTAAAAGAATTTAGAATAAATGTGACCAAAGCATGTCCGCTATTTGGCGGATCGTACTTGGCTATATTAGACTTTTAGCATACAAAAAGAATCCACACTTCTTGGTTAAAATTTTTAAATATTTAATTTTTATTTTATTTTTTCAATTTTACAAAACAAAAATAATTATTAGAAAATCCATATTTCGCAGTGAAAAATTTAATGGACCGTGTTTTCATATACATATAAATCGTAGCTACAACGGAATGAAGTAATGTCTGAAGTAAAATTTTCCTTACGTAAATACTTATTTGAAGCTCTGTTCGAAACTTGCCGATTTTGGCCAGTAACTATTTTAGAAAAAATTAAGCTATAGACATATTTTTCGTTCGATTATAGTTAAAATGTATTCCGCGTATCCAAAAAAAAAACAGAAANATAAAAGTCGAAAAGACGCATCAAGCAACGCGTAAATCACCTACAACAATAATAGAAATAAGAATTTTAGTACAGGAAAAATAGAAAAATTTACACTCATCAAAATTAGCATTCAATTTATGCAGCAACACGCTTCACTCCAGTTACCTTCAATTTATGTTATGCCACTGTGACTTTACTTGTTGAATTGTTGCAACATACAACATAAACTCACGTACTGCACTTCTCACCTTCTAGTTGGTTTATTGAATACCAATATTGCCGTAGGCAACAACGCCAGCAGCGGATATGTAATTAGGTGCGATCCTCACCTGCACAGTACCCTCAACAGGCTGCTGATTTACGAGCAGCGATCCCAAACGGGCCATAGTTTAATACATACATAAAAATTGATTTGTGGCCTCTGCGTCCACAGTGCGACGTGCAGCAAACCGCAAGCAGCAGACGCTACATATATCCATGTATTTAAGGTGTTTATTTGGACTTGGTGTTTATTTACTTTTTACGTCAGCTGCCAATGTAGCAATGTAG
>NW_016183438.1:0-5560 GCF_001687245.7 Rhagoletis zephyria | reverse complement strand
ATTCCTCTCTTAACGAATTTGACATAATCGTTGTCTGCATGACGTCACACTTGTGCAACTTGTTTACGTTTTCCTTGCAACATTTTTTCTTCTTCTTCCATTCTTGTTCACGTTTTGGCATTTCTCTCTCGCAATTGCGCCAGTGTGAAAAATCCTATCTGATCGGCGCAATCTTGTATTCTATCATTCTTGACTGTGGCCTGGTACCAACATAATTTTAATATTCCGACGAAATTAAAGAAAGCTGAGGCACTCTGACATCAATTTTGAGCGCGCTCTTAATGAGCTCAGGACCCTGAACAGATACCTCCTTTATTAACGTCGCACCATTAGGTAGAGTGCCTACTGCTTCTGCATTGCCAGATGTCTGAAAGACTGTAATTACTTGCCGGGTTGCCACCAAATAAAGGCCCAAATAGTTTCGCCGTATCACAGCCATAACCACGGCAATCATCTGTTCTGATCTGGCGTAGAGGCAGATTTGTAAACCATTATTAATACCACATCATAAGGTCTTAGCCATAACCATAACCGTAGGTATTTATTGAGTTTTGTTTTTTGTCACTATAACCATAAGCAGCTCTAAATCATTAGGTAAAGTTACGGCTATAGCGTTATGATTATGGCTAGTGTAATTCGTCCCTAAATTTGGTTTTTGCAAAAATCGTTCAGCAAAAATAAAAGACAGGAGAAAATTAGTAATTAGAACGCAGGAATGCCTTTAAAACACCAAAGTAATGCCAAAAAGATAGAGTCTATAAGCAAATATATACAGATTTAGACGTAGTTATAGACGAAAGATAAAACTTTCGACAACGCGCAATAGTTGGTCGGCAGTGCTTGTTCCTTACATGTGTTAGGCTTAGCTCTTCTTCATAGTTATTTAAAAGACAAGATAATGGGAAGGTCGTTGATATAAAGTTTTATTTCGGTAATATTAGGATAACCTCTGTGTGCTTTACATTGAACTTTTGGCTTAGGACTTGATAGGATATTACCATAAGATACGACAATACTTCTCACTAATATCATGATACGCTCAGTTATTTCATAACGTAATAGTAGAACGAACGGGGAAGCAAGGTGCAAGTACCGATATCGGTGGGTTGTGTCATCGAAAGACTGGGAAATAAACCATAAACTTTTCTACTCAATTTCTAAGCAGATATGCAAGCTATAGCCATATTTGGCTGATCCGTTTTACATGAGATCTATATAAAATGACCTACTCTGGAAAAACGGTGCACGGTATGGGCCTCGGCGTTTTTTTTTGTCATCTTAACGTCCCTACAGTGTCATATAGTACGTACATTTGGGTATAAGATACCGATTGTAAATTGAATTTTTCTGATGTCAGATCTTCTGCTTCCAAGTACGCCTCTTAGTTGGTGACCTAAAAACACTCGCGGAAAACCTTGACACAAACTGGGCGTCTTCTGCTCTCTCGCTCTCACTTCTTTTTGGAAAATAGCGCTACTATTTGCTTTCAAAATTGTACTCACGATTGTTAGATAAATTCAATGATATCCAGTTAAATGTTTACTTCGGTTATATGTAGATATATATACTATGTAGCGCATATATGTTTAATACGGGGTTTGTCTAAGATAAATTTGTTTTTGAAGTTCATGCATTTTTTTTAAAGCGGGACTTAAAATATCTTTCGGCATGCACATTTGAATCTGTGTAAATACTGTTTTACTATTGGAAGCGGTCCGAGATCGGCGCAACCTTTGTATTCTCTCAATCGTGGGCCACAGTGATATTTTGGTAATATGCATGTCAGATGAGTTGGAAAGAAAAGATATCCTCAAAACGATATACCCAGGCAGGGAGAGCCACATACTCTCTATGATTTTACTCTCCAGCAGATGTAGCTCATGCCAGCTTTGAGAACGCTGAGCGAAATCTAGGTTCATTTGGGTACGTTGGGGTGCGGTTATGGGAGCTTTTTGTCATTTAATAGTTACAGCGAGCGGCAAGTCACTCCCCGAACGGGATTCTAGAAGTGATAATAACATTGACGTCCGATCATAACTGCCGACGCGTCGTTGCCTGCATGTTGATAACGTGGAATGAGCGCAATATTTTTACTAGTCAGTTCAGCTTTCGCGACGTTAAGATTCAATACTATTGGCTTATACTTAATATCCTACTCTGAAGAACTCTCGGGGACCGGTAGTAGCTGATTTTGCAATTTTCTGTTTCGTTCGCTGCGCATAAACATAAAAGCAGTGGTTATTGCCATGAGTACTAATCAATGCATCCTAATAATATGTATGTATATAAATAATCAAATCTAGAAACAAAACTTTTTGAATCATATAATCCATTAAGTTTTTATCGTTTAAATATTTTTGCATGTCATTTTTTGTGTTCAAATAATAATCATACAAAATTTTAAATATCATACATATATATTGAGAAATATACATAGAAATTTAACCTTTGCTGGGGTAAGTACCTTTTGTATGTACATGAACATTATTCTCTCGATGTTGTTAAATTTTCTAAATGTGCCAAAAAATATTATAGAATTTACGTAAATATGGTTTTTTGATAATCAACAAAGGATAGTGCTAAAATACTGCTAAAAAGGGATCACAACTGTCAGATACGATTCAACTTGCATAGAAGTCCCACTCGACAACCGACTGCTTCCTCCACTAGGTACTTGCGAATTCTTGATGTTGTTGTTGTTTATCTAAGTATATTATAAAAAAAAAAAATTAAATACTTGATGTTGTTGCTCTATTTGATGTCATTGATGTTGTTGATGTTGAATGTTGTTGATATAAGAAAAATAAATAAAAACGTGATACAATTTTTGAGCGAAAAAAGGAGTATGCATAAAATTANTCAACAAAGGATAGTGCTAAAATACTGCTAAAAAGGGATCACAACTGTCAGATACGATTCAACTTGCATAGAAGTCCCACTCGACAACCGACTGCTTCCTCCACTAGGTACTTGCGAATTCTTGATGTTGTTGTTGTTTATCTAAGTATATTATAAAAAAAAAAAATTAAATACTTGATGTTGTTGCTCTATTTGATGTCATTGATGTTGTTGATGTTGAATGTTGTTGATATAAGAAAAATAAATAAAAACGTGATACAATTTTTGAGCGAAAAAAGGAGTATGCATAAAATTATACTAATTTTGTAAATGTATAAGACTATGTTAAATTAAAAAAAAAAAAAATACAAAATATGGTAATTTTCGATATTCTTGTTGCTGTGATATTTCTGCTCACTTTTCTAAAAAAAATACTAATTTTTTGAGAGCAAGCTATTTTTCAATTTATAACGGTTAACTGTAATTTATCCAATGTATTATACAAAAATATCTATAAATGTGTATGTATGTATGTATGTATTAATACGTGTTTACTTACAATTCTTGATGTTGTTTCTCAATGTTGTATTTGTTGTTGCTGTTACAAAAAAGAAAAAAATTGCAAAGGAATTGATAACCAATGTTGCTGAAATTGTTGTTGTGTGTTACTTTTCATCTACCTCAACTTCGTTGTTGCTCTCTTTATTGTGCCTTACCAGCTTACAAACAAACAATCGAACAAACAAACCAGCTTGCAAACAAACATATTTACTTAGTTCCTTTCTGCGCATTAAACATTTCATTGCAGATAGCCACGACGACGACGACGACAACGGCGACTGCTCTGAGGCCATTGGTTGCAGCCACAGCCAGTGTTGATAATCACTGCAGTAGAAATTACAACAGCCTTAGCATGCCCAACAACAACAGTTTCTACAATAACAACAATCACGGCAGACGCCTTCAGCCGTACGTTTTGGGTATGGCACGCCTGCGACTTGAATTGCAACAGCAGCAGTTGAAGCAACAGCAGCAGCAGCGACTATATAGCCAACAGCTAAATGGCAACATTGCCCTCACGCCGATGTCGCTAAGTGCCACACAATCACAAGCACAAATGTTGCACGTATTGCAGTTGCAGCGAATACGGCAATTTATAAGACAACGGCAACAAGTACAACTGNCTTGATGTTGTTTCTCAATGTTGTATTTGTTGTTGCTGTTACAAAAAAGAAAATAATTGCAAAGGAATTGATAACCAATGTTGCTGAAATTGTTGTTGTGTGTTACTTTTCATCTACCTCAACTTCGTTGTTGCTCTCTTTATTGTGCCTTACCAGCTTACAAACAAACAATCGAACAAACAAACCAGCTTGCAAACAAACATATTTACTTAGTTCCTTTCTGCGCATTAAACATTTCATTGCAGATAGCCACGACGACGACGACGACAACGGCGACTGCTCTGAGGCCATTGGTTGCAGCCACAGCCAGTGTTGGTGTTGATAATCACTGCAGTAGAAATTACAACAGCCTTAGCATGCCCAACAACAACAGTTTCTACAATAACAACAATCACTGCAGACGCCTTCAGCCGTACGTTTTGGGTATGGCACGCCTGCGACTTGAATTGCAACAGCAGCAGTTGAAGCAACAGCAGCAGCAGCGACTATATAGCCAACAGCTAAATGGCAACATTGCCCTCACGCCGATGTCGCTAAGTGCCACACAATCACAAGCACAAATGTTGCACGTATTGCAGTTGCAGCGAATGCGGCAATTTATAAGACAACGGCAACAAGTACAACTGCAGCAACAGCAACAGCAACAGCTAACGCAACAACAAAAATGTGAACAACTCGAGCAAACACAACAACAGCAACAATTTAAACTCAAATATCACCAACATCAAACATTGCAACAACAAAAACAACAGCAACAACAACAGCTTTTGTTGCCCATTAATTTAGTGCCGCGCATTTCGAATTGTTTTAGTAGTAGTAGTATTGGTAAACGCAATGCGGCTGCTGTTGGTGCTGCCACTACCGTCGACGGTGGTGATGGTTGTGGTGGTGGTACTAGCAGCGGCTGCAATGCTTCTGCGGTCGTAAGGAAAACGACAAGAGCCGCAACAACAACAACAACAACAACAACATCTACAGCAAGAAGCATATTGCTAACACCGTCATATTTAAAATCCATTGTTAAGCTTTGCTAACAACCATTGCGCACATCGTTGGCTGCGGCGACGACGACGATATCGGTAGTATCGACAACAAAAGCACTACCGACAAACACCACCAGCGATGTTGCAAATGCGTCAGCAAAAGCGTCAACAAGCGTTGACTTCAACAATGGCGGCAATAGGAGTGTAGCGCCGGGTGTTAGAGATGGCGTGGATTCTGTTGCAGTTAAGGAGGTAAGCCATTGCTTGTAGTACATTGAATAACAAACTAGTACATCTATGTACAGTGAAATTTCTCATAACCGGACACTTACCGTCACAGCGGTGACAAACATTCATGTTATTATTATATCTATATATATATCGATGGCCCTCTGCAATAACGACAAAATTCAAAATTCAAAAAACAAAAACTATTACTACTGACTACCTACTACTAATTCATGCCTAACCCTTTCTAAAGTAAATAGTAAAAGTGATTATTTTGTGTTTTTTATGCAAAAAACACTAAAAATAAGATAATTACCAATGTCTGTT
>NW_016183437.1:0-5560 GCF_001687245.7 Rhagoletis zephyria | reverse complement strand
CCCAAAATCTGTTTGTACAAAAACAAGCAGCTCAAGTAAAGCAACAAAACTGAGGCAGTAAACAGGAAAAAATAAAATAAAAATGAAAATAAAAACAAAAATCTAAACGAAAAAAAATCATTTTTACTGCTATGTACGAAGTTAAGGGTAAACCTTAGCAAAGACCTTCAAACTGAAGTATGTAAGTAAAGCGAATTCAAACTACGTTCAAGCAACACAACAACCATGCAAACATTGCGTGGCTTGAGCTTTGAGCTTTTTGCGCGGATTATGGCAAGTTGGCCAACCCTTTATTAGCGTTTCAATGCTGCACGCAGATAGACACACACACACACACACACACATACAACTATGTACACTGATTCAGCATCAAAGTGAATTGCGTAAATCCTATGCCAATGCCTCCTCCACTTTCTCCGCCTTTTCGTGCGCATACGCCTGCTTAGCGTGAAATCCTTAAAAGTCGCACTTGTTATCGCAAAAGCAGCTTTACCATTTGCATGCCGTAACGAGCAACCCCCTTTTAAGTTTGGTTGTGCCTTCTAGGCTACACAGCTTGCGGCAGCACTGCCTGTTGTTAATGCGTGAGAAAAAACACAACTTGCAAAACGGGGCAAAAGAAAAGTAGCGCGTCACGATTTTTTCTCTTCTTATTGACAATGGGCTTAAAGTAATAGCTAACTAAACTAGCAGCTAAGCATCCGTTTAACTGGTTAAATAGTAGGATAGTAGGTAACCTTCGGTTATGCCCTTCTTTGGCTTTGCTTATGCCAACGCATACCGAGACTATGCGCGCTGCAAAAACTTTCGCAATAATCGTATTTAATTCAACTTCAACGCACCGGAAGCTGCCTGGCGCAACACGGCTACAAATTCTATATACTCGTTGGTTTTTTTCTCTGTGTCGATATAGTACATACTTGTTTTTAAGTGTGCTATTGCATCTGCATTATTATGCTTCTATCTCTAGAGCACTTGGCTGGCGTGTGCGTATGAGGAATGTATGTACGTACATATACATATTAGAGTGGAGCGGAAACCAAAATTATAATCGCGATTGATCGTTGCCTATGGACGTCGGTAGGTTAGGTTAGGTTAGGTTATTATGACAGGCCGCGCACGGGGGGACTCACTCAGGCATTAAGTAGATTATCCATTGTGTTACCACGTTAGACAAGTTCTTTGAAAGGTAACTGAAGATACTATGTGTTAGAACTAAGAGCAGCGCTGGGTGTTCAGAACAAAGTTCCGCAGGCAACTGATGTTCACTGGTCGCGTCGGTAGAATGCACTTAAAATTTCTTTGAAATCGATTAATACATTCTGCATCCCTTTTTTGATTGAAATTTAGAGATTTTTGTAAATTCTAACCAAAAAACGTAATCTATCAAATTAATTTTTAGAACATTTTTTACATTTTATTTAATGAAGGGGTTGCGCATTTTCTCCATATAAAAATATTGTCGAAACATACTTTTTAAGCAACAAAATTCGTAACACAATCAACAAAAAATCAATAAAAAAATTACCTAAAAGCGACCGGATTTTTTAGCCATTTAAAACTTGCACCTTTTTATACTTAATTTATTAGCCTACAAAACTATATAGCTTGAACTTTTCAAAAAATTATTTTGAAAATTACCTTCTTTGTTTAAAATTTACAAAAATATCAAAATTTCAATAAAAAGGAGAGGCAGAAAGCATTAGCCAATTTCAAAAAAAAAAATACGGATGTGCTATTGACGTCCAAAGGCAATGATTAACCGCTATTACAATTCAAAAACTCAAAATTTTTTGTTTCCGGTCCACCCTAATATATATATACAGTGCCAGTCACTTGACAAGCACCCCTTTTGATCCTCAATATTAACAGGTTTCCTTTTGCTTATGTAATATTCATAAACCCTTACTAATACTATAAATCCGAAAGTGAGTTTGTTTGTTTGTTACGCCTTCACGCTTCAACTACTCAACCGATCATCATGAAATTTTGTAAACTGGTGTAATTTAGCCTAACTTAAAATATAGGTTAGATTTAATTTCAATTAGACGGTGGGGCGTGGCACCTCCCATGCAAACGGAATTTTTTATACTGCATATCTCAGAAAATATTTGTGATAAAGTACTCTTGGAGGGCTGCCACCTGTTTAAAAAAAAATATATTCAACTTAAATTAAGGGAATTATTTATTTGAGAACTGTATTAAAAAATGGTTCCCAAAAGTCTAAAAAAATTATCATTTGAAAATATTTTGGAAAGGGCTGCAACCTGTTTGAAAAGTCAAGTTCAAATTAACTATTCGCAAGCTATTTTAAAAATTAAAATATGGGTGTCAAACGCAANTAAGAGGGTTGCCACCTGTTTTAAAGCAAAATTTAAATACAATTAGAATATAAGTTAACCCTGTTTTCAAAACCTACGCCTTGCGAGACGTATGCTTTTGAAACTTCTCGCGCTCTTTCTTTCGCCAAATTAACATATATATCGGTGGAATTCCGATTTTAAATGAATAATATTTCAAAATAAAATGCATTTGAAAAGTAAATAAATATTTAAAGACTCCATATTTTTGAAAAAAAATTTACATATAATTTTATTACAATAAAATTAAGGCAAGCAAACCATGATAAGTCTCCAGACGTTGGGTTATCTTCACAGCAACTATGATTACCAAAGAAGGGTTAAATGAGTTATTATAATATAGGTTTTAATCGAAAGAGTCTTGAAAAATCTTTATTTCTAAGCTAAATATATATAGCAGGTACATATGTATAGCAGGATTTCCGCTACACAATTGTAGGAATTAAGTAATTTGAATACATATGAATGCATCGCAGTATGAGTATCAGACGAAAGAGGTTTTTAAAGGTTGCCAACTGTTTAAACCGTTAAATTCAAACTATTCAATGATTTCAATGAATTATTACAATATGTATGCCTTAATTCCTAAACTACATGCAAGTAAGAAAAAGAATCACAAGAGAGAAAGAAAGTTTTAGTTAAAAAATATTTTGAAGATTGTCTCCTGCTTTTGGCATAGTTTAAGGATGTTGAGTTTTATTGAAATAAATTACACCTTATCTAGCACGCAGAAATTTCATACACTCAGCGAAGCGTGTGAGGGCGATCTAGTTATTTATAAAACTATAACAAAAACCATGAACAACAAATTTTTATCAAAGACTCAAACTATTACAAAAATAGAGTTTTTCGGAGTATGCAGTTTTATAGCGCAGTTAGTTTTAGCGTAGCAAGATGCGTTGATTTTTGTGTCCCTTTTTTTGTCGAGGGTATAAAAAAACAGACGAACATATTTTGTATTATTTAAAAAATTTAAAGTTGCAACTAAGGTTAAGGTTAAGTAAGGCGCTACAACAACCAAAACAACAAAACGCTTCAAGTCATTCAACTTGCTTGTTCTATGGCATGACGCAGAAGCGTCGACAATGAAACCATCTGATGAGACGGTTCTTGGAGTATCGAGGAGAGATTCTACGAAAGAATTACGAGTATTTACACCTTGGCGACGGCGAGTATCGCAGACGATAGAACGAGGAGCCTTATGAGCTATTACAACGGTATTGACATAGTGCGATATATTTAAATACAGCGGCTACGCTGGCTTGATCATGTCGTACGAATGGAAAGAAATGGTCCTGCTCCGAATATATTCAACGCCGGTCCCGATGCTGGTAAGAGAAAAAGAGGAAGACCTCCTCTGTGATGGAAAGAACAGCTGGAGAAATACTTGGCTTTATTGCATTCGGCCAGAGTCGCTTAGGCGGTTAGGGCGCCAATCAGAAAGAAGACCAGAAGAAGGCGAAAGTTATAAAATAAAATTTACACAATAGAGTTTCATAGCGGAATCTACCAAATTAAGAATAAAAATCTTTACCAAATTGCGATCTTTATATTCCTCTTCGCCACCTCAATAGATTTAGGAGAAAATAAGAAATCTGAATAATGTCTAATTAGCTTCGATCCACCTCCTCTTACGATCAGTATACTATAAATAAAAATGTTAACAACAAATTCATAGAAATATGCATGAAAATAGTTGAATACCGCAATATTTACATAGAAAACTATTTTGTGAAAAGTCGAGAGAATGATTGGAAACTTTCTACTTAAAATTGTCGAAAAATCACTAAAATTGAATCTTCTTTACGGTATGTACATACTCATATATTTGAGCAAGCTGAAGTGGTAAGTAGAATTTTCTATCGTCTTATCTTAAGATTTAATTTCAGTAATTTTACTTAAGATAACTAAAAACGCTGCAGAATCCATCTACTAAGTGCACACTAGGTACGAAAGCACTTTCTTTAACGAAATAATTGGAAGCAGATTGCAATCTGCGGCAGCAACGACACACACACCACACTTTGTTACTTACTTACATACATACATGTGAACATACATACATACAATTGTATCTATATGACAATGTACATATATAGAATAGTGGGATTCATGAAACGTATCGCATTTGTAGCAAAATTTGCCACCTTGCGACATAGCTGATTATTTTTGTATGAAAACTTTGCTTAACCACAAAATTGCGACACAAGAAACTGGCGAAACAATTGCTTTTTTATTGTTCTCGAATGTAAGGCTGCTTCGGAATATAATTGGAAAAACTTTTCTTTTTCATTTATGCCCGCATTTTGAAAAAAATTTAACATTTGCATTCCAGATTTGCGATAGATCGGTTAATACAATTTTGTTCGCAACGTTTCTATTTTGCCAAAAATGCCACTTTGCGACGTTTCGTGAATCACACTTACATATATATATATTTTCATTTGCAATACTATTTGATTTCCTTCCATCGCATTCCATCAGAGCAAAGCTTTAGCAGAACTATCTCATAACATACGTGTCGCTGTACCTATGAATGACTAGTCGTAAGTACAACGGTGGCAAGAGTGGTTACTTCAATTTACGTGCATATGTGTGTACATTAGGGTGGTCCAAAACAAGTAAAGTCGAAATTTTAATGCTCTCACGCTCTAGGAGCGTTCTATATCGAATAAAAAGTATACCCCAATTTTTTTTTTTGTTTAATCAAAAAAATTTTTGAGGTCGCTCAAAGCGCCCAAAGTTTTCCATGTATTTCAAATTGGTAAAAACCAACTTTTCGTGGATTTGGTATGGAATTCTTGAAAATTAATATTTTTCGATCGAAAAAACTAAGATTCTCTTCAAGAGACATCCAATAACAATACCCAATTGTTTCTTAACCATTTTATAATACTAAAATGTTTTTTGTCCCCCCATAGCAGTTTCTGGCATTTTCTAGAGCTTTTGGCTGACCTATTTTAAATATAGTTAGTGTGAAAAAATGGCTAAAAATAATTGTGTATTATTATTGGGAAGAAGCAGTGTTTTCCGGTCGACAAATATTGATTTTCAAGAATTCTATACCATTTCTATGAAAAGTTGTTCTTTGAGCGCTTTGAGCGACCCCTAAATATTTTTTTCGTTTCAAACTCCTAGGGGGTGAGAGCATAAAAAATTCCGACTTTACTTTTTCACCTGCATTTTTGGACCACCCTAAT
>NW_016183436.1:0-5560 GCF_001687245.7 Rhagoletis zephyria | reverse complement strand
GCATTGAGAAATATTGCTTTTGTTAATTGATTCGTGACGACATACTACATAAATGTCCAGGAACAAATTAACACATATTCATGATTGGTGTGTGGATGAATAAGTCAGTATACAATGTACTGTACATATCTACATATGGGGTTTTCCATAAAAAGGTACACCGAAAATGCAAGTAAATGAATCAAACGGCTTTATAACTTTAAATTTCGTATTCTGATGGGGAAAAAAGGTTTTGAAAACGCAAAGCGGTGGGGAACTGAAAAAATTGAATAAAAAATTAATTTTAGTATGTGTTGCTGGTAAAAATACTGTATGGCGGCAAAATCTGTCACGTCCGATATGTCATGTCCGTTACCAGATTTTAATTCGAAATTAAATCAACAACGAATTGCTACTGATTAAAAATGATTTGGTTGTAACGGTTGATAATTTGACTCCATTTGAAGAATGTTTAATAAAGGAAACTCCTACAGGATTCGCCGAGGTTTGCTTATTTTTACATGTACTCTGAAATCACTTCTGTTTTTGTCCCGTCCGTTATGCCCTTCTTTTCATCGATTTTCTCGACAGCAGTGTTCCAAGCGCACCTAATTTTTTTATCAACCGAAGGATGGTATCAAAGCTACACAACTTCAAATTTTTTTACAAGAGACTTCAGTTTCCGTATGATTTATTTAACTCTAAAGTCATACGAATGTGGCGTCCGTAACCGAGGATATACCCATATGTAAATATAAAAAATTATATATGTACATACATACATACATAGCTATATTGCATCACAGCCAAGAGTATCTATATATGTACATACATATGTGTCCGTATTTACATAGTTTACCCTTTGCTTTTTATATTAAAAGATCATTGTTAAAAATTATGTTGCGTTGCTGAATAAATTATTCGCATTGTTTGATTAAAAAAAAATTAGTAACATTAATTATACCTTACATCGAATCTCATACAAATATATACAAAAATATATTTTTGACGGAAAAAGTCATTTCGACCTCTCGTGGGGACACACATTCATTCATAAAATTAACAGCTAAAAACTTATTTCACAGCTGAACACTAAAGCACGAAGAATATGCAACTACAAATGTATGTACATATGCAAATAAAAATCACTGCCAACGTCAGCAGCTGTTGCTGACAAAAATAACAGAGAATCTCAGATACTAAAAAGATTTTGATGCAACTGGAAGACAAATGATACTGTCAATACTTAGTGGATGGACATATGTATGTAAATAGCAACGTGTTTTTATTAAGTTTATTAGTGCTTACATACATAGTACAAACATATATAAGGACGTGCATACGCGCAACAATATCCATACCTTTATTACTAATGCACTGCATTAATGAAAGCTAAGAAATATTTGGAACCAGTGATCAGATGGCAGCTGGCGACGACGTTGAACGTACTGGTGATTGTGGTGGCATCGACTGCGCCGACGTTGCTTTAGTGTACGTAAGCAGTGCAAGCAGCAACAAAGAGAATTTGTTAGATGTTGTTGACGATGGCAAAGCAAAACAACAAACAACAGCCACGACTGCTCACATCGCGTCACCACTCGATGCGTAGTCGACGTCGCAGCTCCTATTTTGTTGGTTTTACTATAGCAATGATCTACAACATAAATATGCTGCTCGCAACAGCTTCTCCGGAGTGGAGGAATGAATTTTTCTCGACAAATTACTTTGTTGTTGGAAGAATAGCCATCGAAACGGAAGCGGCAGAACGTTCGCATCAAATATGGATTTTCCACTCAAATGTGAGAAGTGTGAGGAAAACAAAAAAGAGCTTTTGTCTAAAATGCACGGAAAGGAACCATAGAAAATTGCGTAGGCCCAGTGCTGATGGTCGTATAAGAGTCACTCAAATACCATTTTTTCTATTTCAAACAGCTCATAATTGCAAAGGTGGGTAATTGAAAGGGGTAGGGCGAGTACTTCCACAATTAGTAACTGTCGCATGACCAATACGGTGATATCTAGGTGCTTCCGTAGGGGAGTGGTAACTTTATAATAAAGTCGTATACATATATGCATGTAGGTACATATGTAACGAACCCAAGGTAGAAATGCTGGCTGAAAAATCCAAGATTGCTGAACGAAAGAATGCATTTATAACTACGAAAAATCTAAATTTGTCATGGCTATATGTGTACCAGTAAAAAAACTGAATCTCATTAGTCAGTTTCAATTATGAAACTTAATTTTCACTTCATAATTTTTTCATTGAATAGCCCCTCGGCGACTTCGTAATCGATATAAACATTAAGATGGTTGTTACGTTGCACTTTTTTTTACATACATACATGTGTATGTATATAACTTTTCCACTTTTTCGTTTAATTTTTTTTCTTATTTTATACTTGTTACGCACCTTCAAAATGCACATATTACTTTTTCTTCTAAATTCGAATCACAGATCGCAGCAAATTGATTAAAATTCAATCGCGTATGTAGACGTGGCCACTTTCACAATTTAATTTTTCTATGCTTCAATTGAGTATGTTCGTAAAATCGGTAGAAAATGCAAAAATTAAAAAATTAAAATCTATTAACTTGCGTCAAATGTAAGATTTTTTCTTTCTGTGACAAGGAAAAGTCAAAAACGTCTAGTTATTGTAGCGATGTGCAATGAAGCGATACCAACAATTTAATATCGATATCTTTGATGACCGAATGGTACCGAGTGCTAGAGATGTAGGTGCGATTTGTACTCCGTACGCCAATTGAGGGAGTGTTTAACTATTGAAGAGCCTGCTATACAGTTCAATACGAGCATGATCGTGAGCTTTTTATTTTGGCCAATATCTTCGTTATTACTTAACTTTTTGCAATAATTGCTACATCAGTAGATAGTTAATTAAAACATCTTCAGAATTATAAAATAAAAAGCAAACTTAAAATGCATAATATGCCTTTTTCAAGCTCACACTCAACTGTGTACGTACGCGAAGAATTCGCATGTGAACGACAAGTTTTGACAGATGTGTGTGAGCGTCCATAAGAATACAAATGGAATTCTTTGCCTTTGCGAACGTTCACGCTCACAATCGCATTGAACTGTATAGCAAGCATGAACCAAAAATACAAGATCACATAAAAACGCGACGTTGTATTTGTAACTGATTTTGAGAAAAAAAATAAAAATCGTGGTAGCGGGTTCCTCAGCTGAGTGTTTGTTTACATCACAAGCACCACAATTTTACACTTTTAGTTACCTAAAGAAGAATCTTATAGGAATCACCTTGACTTAGTTAGTCTTACTGACCATCTTCACCTGCTGGAAAATACCGCCTGCATTGTACTTCATTTTCTAGCAAGCGAGATAATGATTTGTTGACTGGGCATTTGACATTTGGAAAAACCTGCGTATAAAAGATAGAAAAAGACGTGCAAAACAGTTTTGGGTGTAAGTTTGTGTTTGCCAACAAAATAAACGATGTTGCTATTCTGAAGAACTCTGCGAAATTATAAAATAGCTTCTAAACAACAAAAATGACAGTTGAAAGCAAGCGAGAGCTCGCGAACCACTTGACATGCGAGAAAAAGTATGCTTCCTACTTTCTGCGATTCATTTGTGTGGGATGTAGCATATATCTTCACGTAAGCGGGACTTTCAAGTACTTTACTTTTACTATTCGACTTTCGTTGTTTCCCATTTTAAGAACCAAAAACTTGAACTCGTCAAAATTGAAGCGTGTAAAAGCAAATATAAAGCACAAAAGAGAGCGAGCAAGAATGCTTTCAAGAATGATAAAAACATTACCAATTAAAATCCTTCTCTCATTTCGTTGGCCATGATCTTTTTTTACGTTTGTTTGTGTGAGTTTCAGTTTTGAATTTTAAAATAATAATGCATGCAAACGTCAGACTGCCTCAATGGTTTTACCTTTTGTAATTTTTTTGTCATGCTTTCAAGACGTTGTAAATCGGGTGTAACGAATAAACTGCTGCCATCTCTATTTTAATCGGAAAGGTATCGAATTCAGTTGTCAAAGCCAAATAATTAGGGTCTTCACACCTGCTAGTTGGTACTCGATAATTTTATCAACTGTGAGCATCCTTTTCAGATTTCTTATGTTAGTCTTGTAAACTATGTTTATCAACAGCGGATTCGGAACTTTTTTCCTATAAAAACAAATATAAATTGTAACAGAAACTTGAAGGAATTTTACTTACTCATATGCCTTATACCTTGCGGCAGCGGACGGTATTAAAATTCTCTTACTTAAATAACTCTTACTTAAAAGTATATGCATTTACATTTATTAATGCGAATTTACGAATTTATCAAGGGAACTTACGTGGGCATGATTCCGTGAAAGTACTTTTTTTATCAAACGCTCACTCAAAATAGCAAACGCACACAAAATGAAATGGTTGAATATTAGTAAAGAAACATCTTCGATATTTTTCAAAACACGGATGTTTGACTTAATCGACAAACATCGATGTTAGAAGCCACGACCGACCATCGATGTTGCTCGATACATCGATGTTTTTTCAGCATTCCTACTAGGAAAGTAAATTACGGTTCAAACATCGATGTTTGAAGAATCGATGTTTCGAAAAACTACATCGATGGCAGTTCGATGGTGGTTTACAAAACATATATAAAGTAAAAATTTAATCACATGTACTGTCAGTATTTGTTGACGTGATCCAATTATCGCGATATTAATTGACGGTGTAGCATGCAGTGTTGATAGATCGTGATCCATATCGCAAAATTTTTAAAAATTTTGAAATCTGGATCGCGGACCACAATACCGTCAATAAATATTAAATGTTTAGCACTTTCAAAACGCGATCCATACATTTCGTCAGTACATCTTTTACTCTCATAATGCGAACATCGAAAGCGTATTCGCTCTGCCTTCGCTCTCGATGCTCGAAACCTTTCAAAACAAATTGAAAAAATTGTAATTAACATTGGAAATTTTAAAATAATTGTGGAATGCATTATCTGTAAATTATATGTACAAAACAAAAATACTTTTTTGCGTCATAATAAGCGTTCAGCACAAAAATTATGCAAATACTGACGCGATAAATACTGAACATGTAGCATTCGGGCGCGATCCATCAATCCATCAATATGGATCGCGATCCAAATATCGTGATAATTACTGACCGTGTGATAGGGCCCATCAAACGCTGGCACAAAATTTTAAAGCGCGCACAAAATGAAATCGTGCAGAATTAGTCAACCCGATAAACATTTAGATTTGAGCACAACTTGAGGAGAAGTTGAGAACTAAGGTATTTCTCAAATCTCCAATGTTGTTTCTAAACAGTACCTCAAGTGGAGGATCATACAAAAAGGGCTGTTTCTCAAGTTGAGAAAATGCTAGTTCTCAACTTGAACTCCAATGTAATTCTCCAGTTGGTATCAAACATATCATTGAAATACTGAAATTGAAATAGTAAAATACCTTATAGCTTTTTGATTAAAACGACATATATACATGAATTTATTATTTATTTATTTATTTTATTTATTTATTTATTTAACGCCAATCGGCTTTATACATACAATAGA
>NW_016183435.1:0-5561 GCF_001687245.7 Rhagoletis zephyria | reverse complement strand
TGTTCGGCTCCGCCCGAACTTAGACTTTCTTACTTGTTTTTATTACTTTACGACATTTTTCCTATTTTTTTTTAGGGGTGGTAAGGTTTCCGGAGCCACATGTATATTCATTGAATTCGATGATGCAAGCTCGCAGAACTCATTTTATTCAAGCAAAAAAGTTGAATACAAAATTTCGCATATTCCAAGCTAAACAACTCCAAAGAAATCAAATTCCACAACCTTTATGAAAAGTTTTTATTTTTATTTTTGGGACTTTTCACATTTGCTGTGACTAATTGTTGATTTAATTTTTATTAATTTCTTTATTTTAAATGCGTTATTTTTTTACTCCCTCAGCTAGAGATATGGCAAAGTTTCATTACCATTTAATTGTAAATGAAATTGTTTTGCTTCAATGTTAAAAAATTTTATTTGAAAATAGGCTTCAATTTTTTATTTAATTATAATTTTTTCCTTATTTTTTTTTTTATTTATTTTATTTTTTATATCTTTTATTTCTTATATTTTTTTTCNTTATTTATTTTATTTTTTATATCTTTTATTTCTTATATTTTTTTTCTTATTTTTTATATCTTTTATTTTTTATATCTTTTATTTTTTATATCTTTTATTTTTTATATCTTTTATTTTTTATATCTTTTATTTTTTTATATATTTTATTTTTATATCTTTTATAGTTTATATCCATTATTTTTTATATCTTTTGTTTTTAACATCTTATATTATTTATTTCTTTTATTTAAAATTTTTTTATATTTTATTTTAGTTTTATTTTTATTTTTACTCTTATGACCGCTTTCGCCAATCAATTTTAAGTTTATCAGCCTGTTAAAATTTAATAGCCTTAAATAGCTTTAAAAAAGGTATATAAATTAAGAAAATGTATGAAAAAGTCTATATATAAATATATAAACCTACTTTATTTTTTAAGAACAAGGCATAAAATTACACAATTTTGTTTGAAAAATTTTGTCATTTTAAATTTTAACAGTCTGATAAATTTTAAAATTGATCGGCGAAACTAGGGATTAATATTATATGTATATGAATATTTTTTATTATTCTATTGATTTATTTATTTGTATTGCATTTTATTTCAATTTATTTTATTTTCTTAAATATTTCCTAAATACATTTTTTTTTATTTGTCATTGCTTTGACAAAGAAGAACCAAAATAAAATCGTTTGGAAGAATATACATTTTCTATGCTGAATTCACTCATTAATTAGACAAATTCCCTTTAACGATCCCATAGTTCACTTGTATGTGGGTGTGAAACTCTCAAACTTTGAAGTTAACTGCACAATTATAGCAATTTTTTATTAACTTGATGTTTTTTTTTTTATTTCCATACATACATATGTACCCACATACAATGTAAACATTCATCAAAAAAGTTAATGTATATTTAAACTATTTTTATTAATGACAATAGAATAAATAAATGCTGGTCGAAACGCAATTCACAATTACTTGCTGGTGGTTAGCTCAACTAAGCGATATTATTAACCGCACCCAATAAAAAGCAGCTCTACATAGTTTTATATATTATTCATATAAACATAAATTTATATTTGCATATATGTATGTACATATATGTAAATGCGCATTAAATTCTCATTTTACATATATTCTAATGACATGCCATCGTTTAATCGTGCGACCATGCGCGCGACCTGCCCACTTTAGGCCATTAACCACCAGCCATCAATCTATCTACTGACTGCATACTGGTACGATTATACATACATATGTACATATGTACACATGTAATATGTATACCGGCCTCCCGCCTTCCAACAACATTGTTAGCTTTATGTAATAAATAATGGGTTCAAAATCCACTTTCAAGGCAATTCTCATCACACTTTATGCTGAGTTTCTCTAACAAGTATACAAATACATATGTATATGTACCACTGTGTGTTTTATTATTCAAATGCTACTTAAGTACACACGTTTATAAAGATGTATTTTTTTTTGTCATAGCATGTATTTGTATAATCTTCGCGTATGTATGTATGTACAGTGTGCACTTATAGTTATTACTTATTATAGTTTTTTTTTGCCTTGCTTGAACCGGTTCGCTTAGTGAACTAACCAGGTTGTTTCATTTTTTCAGTTCGGCTGGCGGTGGGCGCTTTTAACCTTGAAATTTTGAATAACATACTTTTCCAAATTAAATTACACTAGACTCGGCATTAATTTAACAACAACACCACTTGACTCTTTATGCGGCTGCTGCCGCTGTTGTTAATTTCGTGTGTGTCGTTAGTTTGACTGACCCCACCGCCACTAGCTCTCTACCTCCATGCCACCACTAGTCGTTGCAAATGGGGATACATACATACATGTATACATATGCACGTAAATGCCGCGCACTATAATTTTACTATTTTATTTATTGTTTTTTTTTTTCTTGGTCAATTTTCTTTTATTCAGCGCTTGCTTGCCAGCTCCTTAACCGTACTGCGAGGGGCTTTTGAGTTAATTGAGTGGATTGTAAATTACACCGACAAACCGCATTAAAAATTGTTTTTCTTGTTTTTTTTTATTTACCTATTTTTCTACTCGCAATTTTTTATGTTATAACATATTCTAATTTCCTGTGTGCTGCGCACGTCACCGCGTTACAATCTCATTATTATCCCAGTAGTGTCTTGTTGTTGCTGCTAGCGCGCTGTTAATTCGAAGTAGTAGCAGTTGCTATGTAAATTAATAACAGAAAAAAATATGTACATACAAAAACAAGAAAAAATCGCATACTTAAATCGCCACTGGCAATACTCTTATGTACATACAAATTACCCAATTAACTAAGCGGGCCAACAGTCATAATATAAACCTGTTTTTGTACATTTTTCCCCCCATTTTCCATTTTATTTTTTATCTCGCGCTGTGGCTGTGTGTTAGTGTATGTTGCTGGCGTATCGAACGGCCACAAATCAATCCACATTGTCGTCTGTCGTCAGCCATCCATCAATCAGCTGTGTTGTGTGCACTGCCAATAGCGATTTCTATTGAATTTTGAAAAGTTGACAAATGTTGGTTGAACACGTTTTTTTTATCGCTTTTTTTTTTTTTAATTTAGTAATTATTTTGCTTTGTTGCTGCCATTATTGTTTTAATCGCATTTTTGCTTGTTTTATTTATTTATAAGTTTTTTTTTTTGGCACTGGCACTTACCTAAGCGCGCGTACAGTTTACTGTTATTTTTGCGGTTATGCGCTTGGAATTGGCGCGTTTAATCCAATGCGGTTGTAGTGGGTAAACGTGATATTGTTACATAAAAATTACTTTAGGAAAATAGACAGTCTTCTTTGTACATATGTACTAATTAAATTAAATTTTATTTTCTAATTCTGAGCCCCTATGCCAGATAGAGTATGAGTTCGAAGCAGAAGATATGGATGTTGGGCGAAATTCACTTTTTAACCGACTTCACAAAAAGGAGGAGGTTATTTATTCATCGGAGTATTTTTTTTAGGACCACGTCAACCGATTTCGATAATTCTTTTGCTATCGGAAAGTCGTACCTCAAGGGTGGTCCCATTGGTTTAGACCCAATAGTTGGAACTTGAAGAAATTAACGGTACTCCTAATTTTTTTTTATGAGAATTGAAATCGGTTGTGTTTTTTGTTTAAAAATTACTTGTTCATTATCTAAACAATTTTAATATTTTTTTAGGAATTTAAGTTTTCCTACGTCATAAAACATTCTACAAAAAGTTGTGGGGATTCTGATAAAGCGGCAGTCCTTGCATAGAAGTTAATAAATGACTAAAAAAATTCAGAAACAGAAAATTTGAAGCTTTCTGAAAAGAGTAGATTAAAAAAAAAAAGATTTTTTAGTTATTTTTTATAATAATCAAACACAATAATCTCAAGAATTTTTTTCGTCTTCCTAAAACATTCCCAAAAAGAGTAGTAAAGATTCTGCCAAAGCGCCTGTCCTGTAATTGAAATAAATAAGTATTTTGCGGAAAAAAATCGAAAATACTAAATGAAATTTGAAATGTTTATTTTTCATCGCTTAAAAAAGAATTTATTTAAATTTAAGATAGCGTAAAGACTTCTTTTCTGCTGGAGCGAGGGGCACTTTCTCCCCCCTCCCTGTCGACGCAACCAGGAACTCCTCGTTTAACTATTTCCCAGCGGTTTAAGAACCCTTGAGTATTTAAGATTTCTCTTCTGTGAATGGGAAAATAGGTGGACTCCTACGCATTTTTATTCGAGGATAATTTGTGGGGGTATTTAGTTGCTCTGGTATTCTCTTCATCTTATTTAGTTTCGCCGCTCTGAGTATTGCCATCGTATGTGGTATATACAAACATATCTACGTAATTGTAAAATGCTATTAAGTATGTGAATACTCAAGCGCGGACCAGTGAGTATAAGAGTTTAATGTACTAAAGCAAAGATGAAGCTAAGAGATAAAATAAAATTAGGGGCTCAAACTTGCAAACAAAAAAAAAAAAATAATGAAAATTTGTATTCGCTGAAGTAAGTTATTGTTTAGATTATATCTGTGATCGTATGGAATAGTAGCTTATTTCGGCATTCCCTTCATTCTTTAAACGACAAGGAATTTTTTTGATGAGACTTAATAAGAATATTGGCTTGCTAATATCGGAACTATTTCTTGCACGTTTATTTGCCAAAAGTTCTTCAACGGCTCGGCGCCAGTGACTCATTCACAATAGTTTGCTGCGAATGCCGCATTATACTAGAGCCAGCCTTTCGACATAAGCTACTATTCCATATAAACACAGATATGAATTCACTATCTCGTCAACGCATTGATAACACTTTAAAATTCCGTTTTTCGTGTTTGTTGTTAAATAAGAAATTATGTTATATTTCTAACAGTATGAATAGCTGACATTTTCATAACAAGCAAATGACCTTTTCGTCTCACACCGCATGACTTTTCAAATGATAATCTTTATTTTCACAGTAAACTCTAAGCATTAGATAGTAAAATTGTAGGTTATAACTTTAAATAGCAAACATTTTTTTTTTTGGTTCTCTTACTCAATTCTAAATGATAACCTTATCACGTGTAAAGTCATAAGCTTATCAAGAAAGCTTTAGGCTGTATAATGAAATAATTGATAAGATTTTTTTTTATTGAACTAGCACTCCAACTTAAACCGTCAAAAGATAACGATTTTTTATACACAGTGAGCATAAAAAATAAGTATGGTTCATTTAACAGCAACGACCACAACAATACATTTTTTTAATTTCATACAAAACTCGGGATAATGCAAGTAATTTTCATCGAAATTTTTAACTTTTCAATGTTTCGCATTTTCTTCCATATAACGTATGAACACAATCTTTTTTATACCTTCAACACCCTCAGCGAAAAAAATTCTCAAAAATCAACGATAATTTTTAGCGACTTGAAGCTTGCACTTTATCACACTAAAATCTAATGCGTAACAAAACTGCATACTTAAGGAAATTTGAAATTGAAATAAAAAAATAGATGCTTGTGGATTGAAAATATTAAAAAAAAAGTAACATTTGGTATGGAAAATATGAATAAATA
>NW_016183434.1:0-5561 GCF_001687245.7 Rhagoletis zephyria | reverse complement strand
TTATACATATTTCAATTAACTGATGAATTAAGTTGAATTTGATTTTTTAGGCATATGACATCTCTCCTAAATACAGTTCAGAAATTAATTATGTTCAATTTGTACCCATCTTTTGAAAATCCATTTGACTTAATTAATAATTTGAATTGAATTTCTTCATCAGGTGGCAGCCGTCTTCTGGCACCCTAAATAATTCGAAATGTTTAGTTTAAAGATTCCTTAACTCTCGTTCGTTTGATACCCATATTTTAAAAATTCACGTAACTTATATACATATGTATAGTTAAACTAAATACGACTTTCAAAACAGGCGGCAACCCTCTTAAAAGTTATATCCGAACTAAAATTTCCTTAAACATTTTTCGTCTGACGTTGTTATAAATACTTAAAGTAACTGATGAATTAAGTTGAAATTTATTTTTTAAACACGTGGCAACCCTCTTAAATATAGTTATGAAATAAAGGATTTTAAACCCATTTCCATTTATAACCATCGTTTAGTAATTCATTTACTTTATTAAATAATTTTAATCTAACCTTTTAAACTGGGGCAACCCTCAAACACATCAAAAATGTTATAAATTGTCCAACTAAATATTTTTTAAACCTCTTTCATTTGCCATCCATTTTTAATATGTCATATAACTTTTTTTAAATATTTTTAATTCGACTTCTCAAATAGGTGGCAACCCTCTTCAAAATATTTCCTAACTACTACATTCTTAAACCTCTTTTGTCTGACAACCCTATCGTGATACCTTATTCACTTACTAAATTCCTTTAATTAAAATTTAATAAAATTTGTTAAACAAGTGGCAACCCTTCTACATGTAGTTAAAGATATAAAGCCTTTTCAAAACCATTTGGGTTGATACCCATATTGTAACAATTTATTAACTTTTTAAATAATTTGAGCTTAGTTTTTAACAGGTGGCAACTCTTTTCGAAAAAGTAAAACCTTAATGAATATCCACACCCTTAGCCCTTCAATATGACACCTTACTTTTGAAAATCGAACAATGAATGAATGATGCGGATCTGAGGGCATTGATTATTAAATTAATTATTTTTCGAAAATGAAAAACCTTATTGCAATAACAATTGCATGCGATTTAGCTTGTTTATAGCCCATTTAACATTTTTAACTCGTCAATTTGAACATGGTATTAGATTGTGTGAACAAAGGAAGAAGTATAACCAGAAAGAAGAAGCAGAAAAAATACTGATTTTTTTTTGATTAGGTCGGCTTTTTGATTCTCGTGAATGCAAGATGAATTTTTTTAAATAATTTAATTTTAAAATTGCCACTTAATTTTTTTTTTTTATAACCGCATGTCTGCTTTCCGCTCTTTTTTAAATAAGTTTCCCAAATTTTGTTTCATGAATTTAAATATCCAATTTAAGATGCATAATTGGCATATATCTTGCCTTGATTGGGATATTCGCAAAAGTGAATCAATTCGTAAATTGGAACCCGCTTAGGNTTTTTTCGTTTTTATTATTTTCTTTTTTTTATTACCGCATAACTTTGGATCACGTTAACCGATTTCAATAAATATTTTTGCATCGCAAAGTTGGTACCTCTAGGGTGGTCACATTTTGTTTAGATCCGATAATTGGATCGTGAAGAAATCAGCGATAATCTTAAATATTTATATGAGAATTGATGTCGGTTTTTTTTTTGCTTAAAAATTACATGTAATTAGTTCACATATTCGAATATTATCAATCCCGAAATTTCGGTACAGTCACGAGAAATATATGTGCATTTCTAGTATGTATTAACATCGCTAAGAAAAACTGCTCAAGTGCGCTTACGTACCGGTAACTCACTTACTCTCCTTCCTCTTTCACTCCACCTTTCTCTACCGCCATTTCACACTCGCTCTAAATTAAGTTGCGGAAAATCTGCTTGTTATATTATTATTTATTTGCTTTCATTGCGCATTTGAATCGAATACCATATTTAGCTTAGCGCTTCATAATTCACACGATTACTCATTCGCCAACAGCTGCTGACTGCAATTTTTGCTGTTTTTTATTTCTTTTCATTTTATTATTATGAAATTTTAATTTTTAATCGCCGATGGCAACAAACAACAATAACACTGAGAATGGTTTCTTTCGTAGCTATTCTATACAAACACACACATTCGCTGGCACATACACTTATTTGTTTCTTATGCCATCAAACGCTGCTAGCTATCGTTTCTCTTCAATTCGTTTTTTATTTTGTTTTTTCCTTCTTACAACAGTTGTTTGTTGTTTTTGTTTGCAGCTTGACTGTGGCATTGCAATTACTACCATTTATTGCTGCTGAATATGTGCGCGCGACTATGAGTGCGTGTGTGTGTGCGTCTGTGTGTGTGTGTGTGTGTTTGAGTAGAATGCAATTTAATTGCATTGCTTTGGCTAGAAGCAGCAGAGGACACGGGCATGTATTTGCGCGTTTGCTGCTGGCGGCTTTAGTTCTTTTTATGTTATGCAATTTTGTTATTGTTTTCTGCTTTTCATGTCAATGCTTTATTTACTATTTTAGTTGAAACTTTATTTTTTATTTTTTTTTATTTTTTTTTTATGCATTTAATTTTTACTCAGGCGTTGCAACTGGTTCACCTTGAACAACCTTTTGTGGCAGTCAGTACGCTACACGGCTCGACTGCCTCCTCCTCGCATCTCGTCGCGTTCGCTCTTTTGTTTAACTTGCTTCGTTTCGCTTGGTCGCAATTTCGATTTCGCCGTCAACTTCATTTCGCAAGAATTGCCCAAAAAGGTGAAAAATAAAATTTTGTTCTCTAACTACATACATGTCTGTAGATATATTGTTATTCTGTTGCATGCAACAGCGGCTCACATGAGCGTATTGCAAATTGATTGCCACAATCGTTGTGTGTGTCTTATGGGTGTTGTAAGCGAGTAAACAAGCAAATTAATGCGACTATGAATGTATAACGAGGGGGAAAAATACGACAATTTTAAGTACCTACATAGATATGTATGTACATATATTAGGGCGGGTCAAATATTTTTTCTCTACTTTGTTTCGGCGACTGGCTTATTTTACTGATAATTATGAACGAAAAATTCCACGGAATCATAGCTCTAAAATGGATTTCGAGCCTTCTTATTTTTAATTTTAGTTGTTAATCCATAACCAATTCATTTTTTACCGACTTCAAGTCAATTCAATTCATGAGGTAAATAGCCTATTATTGAAAAGTAACCTATTATTACAAACTTGCGTAGCGTAAGAAAGATTAATTTCCAAAGAATTTTTGAATAGGGTTGCCACCCTAAATGAAATATACGATATGGATGTCAAGCTAACGTGTTTTAAGAAAGCTTCATTTCTAAATATTTTTTGAAAATGTTTGTCAACTGTTTGAAAAATTTAATTCAATTAAGGGCTGTTTTCTAAACAAATTTAAAATTTATCGCCTTCTGCCCTTTAAAAGCACTGATACTAATTTTTATATTGAGGATTAAAAGAGTTGAAATATAAATTATGGAATGTTTGCGAAACAGAAATTATTAAAAAAAAGTAAGAAATAATAATAAAGTAAGTAAAATAAACGTAAGGACTAATAAAAAAGTAAAAAAAAATATTGCAATATCAGATGAAAGCTGTATAAAAAGTCTTTGGTGAAAACATAACATTTTATCGCCACTTTTTTTTAATATGGTTAAATCAAGTAAATTTTTAGCACAAATCATTTCGTTCGGGGTTGCCACAGTCTGCCACGCATCATTATCTAATTACACAGGGCAACACTAAGTTTAGTGCGGCAAATGTTAAAACTATTGTTGATAAATTCTTTGTGTTGATTACGAGGTCGTAGGCATAAAGCTTCCATATGCTCCAGATTTTGAAAATTTTTTTAAAAATTCGTCCGATGGCTCGTAGTCAAAATCGACATACATAAAGTTTCTTAAAAAAAAAAAAATAAAAATTATCTAATATAAAAAAGAAATTGGTTACGAATCAACGAATACAATTAAAAATAAGGAGGCTCGAAATCTTTTTAAAGCTATACCATGAACTTTTTTGTTCAGAATTGCCAGTCACCGAAAAAGTCGGTTTTATTTTTTAAGAACAAATTGACCCTCCCTAATGTATATGCTTACGGCTATTGCAGTCACATTAAAAACTGCACAAAAGTTAATGCAAGAATCAAAAATTTTGACAAAGGTGTTGCAACCAATACTAAGTTGCAATTAATACTTTTTTTAATTGCGATTTCGTGTGGAACAGCAATTTCGAAATTAATTCTTGTTAATCCAAAATCCTCAACTGTGAAAATTGCATAATCGATTTTTATATAATTTTTGGGGCAATTATAATATTTTTATTCCTTAGGCGCCAAAGTATTGTATGTAGTTATGTACATTGTTAAAAGCTAGCTATCTATCAATACTGACTACATCTTGGCGGTGTGGGTTTTACTGGCAAATCGATCTTGAATTTAATGACATTAAAAATTAGACCCTTTAAAAAGTGTATAATTTTTGCTCTGCCAGGACAAGGGGAAGCTAGTTCTTTTCCGATACTAAATACATATCCTGGCTATGGTAGTTGAAAGTCTTTTGAAAGACAAATGAAAGCTACTAGGTAAGGTAGTTGGAAAGATTTTGTTCATTCTGGCACGAAAGCTTTAGATACAAAAAAAGCTCCGTTGCCGACTTTCAAGGTGAATAGCCCTTTCGACAGAAAGCACTTGCATATTTTACTTGCACTGCTCCAGCTGTCGCATTGGCCGAGTGCGCAAAGTACGCTAGTGTACTTAGAATATATTATTTGAAAAAGATAAATATTTTGTTTTAATTTTTTTAACAAAACTTTTAGATTTAATTGTTTTAAAAAGAATTAAATAATTTAAAAAGAATGCTTTTATTAGTTGTCAATAAAAAAATTATATTTTTTTTTTTCAAAAAACTCAGACCATAAATACGGGCATTTCAAATATGGCGAAGTTCGCGACAGCTATCGGGGAAATTTTTTTGCGAAGTTATAGCTTTTCATTTAAGTAATATACATTCCAAATACGAACCATATGGGACCATAAATCCAAGTCTTCGAAATATGTCGACTCCTGCGCCACCTAGAGGAGTAATTTATCTTTCATATTGCATTCTCATCGGACCCTGAGCTAAGCTTGAAATTTCAAGTCTCTAGCTAATCGGGAAGTTGGTTAGAAATCGATTACTAGATTTGATTACACACAGGTGACATTTAATAAAAGCTTTTAATGTGAAATACTTCTTTTATTTAATTAAATTTTTAGAAACTTGTTTGTTCTTTTTTATTTTATTTTTTTTCGTTTTTAATTTTTCGTATCTTTTAATTTTTAGATTTTATTGTCTTAAATAGTAAAAATATTTGTTTTTATTCCTATTTTTAGAAACTTATCTTTTTCTCCTTTTTGAAATTAATTTTTTATTTGTTTTACTTTATTATATTTTAATGTTTAGATCCTAGTGTTTTAAAAATAAAATATTTTTAAAATTTCACTTCATCTTTAGGAACGAATTTTTTTCTTTTATTTTAATTTCATTTTTTTTTT
>NW_016183433.1:0-5561 GCF_001687245.7 Rhagoletis zephyria | reverse complement strand
CCATTATGTACCGCAACAGGCAACGCATTGCGGACTGAGGCAGGTTGCATAGAAGTCGTGGCGCTTTCGCTCCCTCGGAAGAGCTCAACCAAAAAATCAAGTGCATAAGGGCCATTCAGAGATTTCCCCACGCATACATAAAAATAAGTATGCTACCCCAATGCGGACATACTTACATGTATATATGTATTTACAGACTTGTACATATGCGTTGCCATTCCACAACAGCGGTTGGGGCAGTGGGAGCGGGAGAGAAGTGCTTTCCAACATGTGCGCGCTCTTGTCAATTGTTATTATTTTCCTATTCCTCCCATGCAATGTGTATGAATGTACAAATATAAGGAGTAAAATATTTTATGGGCGCTCTCTTGTCGACTCGACACCATTAAATGGACTCGTCGTTGCCGGTTGGCGTTTCACCTCGGCAAGATTTTCAATTAATTTTGGATGTGTAAACAGATTCATTTCGATTATTTCAACATCTGCAAGATTATAATTNGCAGCACTGTATATGTGTATGTATGTATTTATGTATTTATTGATGTATAGTATGTATGAATATAACTTAACTTTAGACTTATGCTAGCAACCCACTGGAATATTTGGCGATATGTTTTCGAATTTGTTGTAGTTTGCCATCAAATGGGCAACATAGCATTCTTGCCATTAAAACCGCAATGAATGCCTCTCCACTTGAACTGCAGAATATTCTTATGCAAGCACCACTACTTGCTTTCAAATTCTTTGAGAATTCCATTATCCAAAGACTTTTTATATTCAACTTGCACCCAAGTCTATATTTACTTGCGCAATTCTTTAGGAAAATACAAGAATAACATTTCTATTTTTAAGCTGGCATGCCATTGAGACGTTGACATTTACCACATCTTACAGATGTCACAGCGACATAGACATCGATACATACACATCGTTTGTTTGTTTGTTTGTTTGTTTGTATTCGCGAAACGTTCGAAATGCTCGAATTCGGTCGCTGCCACTCTCGCCAAATGCCAGATATCAGCAAAACACTCTGCATGCCAGACTTTTAGCGAGCGTCGCGCTGTTGCATCCAGACGCCTGGCGTCCAGTCCTTTGCCACTTCGATGGATCACCGCTGTAAGGGCAACAAACAGCACACTTGCGGCATATGGCACAAATCACTTTCGCATCACTTTGGAATTTGCGATTCTTAATTGCTTTAGTGTTGTTGCAGTGTGTGATTGAAGCATGTCTGCTGTGCCTTTGTGGCGGATTCCATTTTATTGCACTTGTCGCACATTTGGATAATAACAAAAACAAAAAATTATAGAAAGAAATCAAAAAGTAGGAGAGTTTGAAGAGGTGCGTATTTTCCATATGCGGAATGACACTTTAAAATTTTCGCAAAAGATAAGTGCTCAACAATAATTGTTGCATAAATATTTACATACCACGAAAGACAGATGACTTTTATGAGAAATTTTTTAATTGCAGGAAAACTGCCACCCGAAGGAACATAAGCTATCCACTGTGCATATCTTAAACGGATGAAAAGACTACCCCGCCAAAAGTAGCTGAAGAAAGACTGGCTAACTTTAAAATATGTCTCATTCTTCGATGGCCGCTGGTGAGCTTTTCCTCCCAATATTAATAATTTCTTTTCTCTTGATATGTCCTACTTTAAATTGAATTTTAGTAGAAGTACTTCTCAATTGGCTACTCAGTCCAAAGTAGCACTTGTTGGCAAGAGTGATTCTCAGTTAAATTCCAAACCTGACATTATTTTTGGCTATTAAACAAAGTCCTTTACTTTTTCGAAATTGTAACTGTCCACAGTGTCGTGTATGCCGAGACGCTTATGCCATGATGACTGTGTGTCTGATGATGGTATTGAAATCGCCAGGTACGATATCGTATCGAGGGCAGCGCTCATATGTTCGCTCCAAGCGCTCATAGAAGATATCCTTCGACGCCTCCCCTTCCTCTTACGCCGTGACATGAGCACAAATGAGCGAGATGTTGAAGAATCTCGCCTTGATGCGGATTGTGGCTAGCCGTTGGTCCACCGGGGTGAACGCCAGTACTCGGCGACGGAATCTATCGCCCACCACAAATCCAACACCGAATTTGCGCTCCTTTACGTGGCAACTGTAGTAGACGTCGAAAGGTTTCCCGTTTACCTTGCCTGGCCCTGTCCGTCGCATTTGGATGGCGATGATGTCAGCCTTGGTTTTCCCGAAGACATCAACCAGAAGGGCAGAGGCACCTTCCCCATTAAGGGTCCGGATATTTCAGGTGCATACCCTCACTAGAACACTCTTACGCTTATTCCAGACTTGTAAGTATTGACTAAGGGGTACCTGGTAATTATATGACGATAACGGTTCGATTAATATACAAAATGAGCTAAAATACTTGTTTGTTTCTTGAAAAATTAATATTTTACACAGATGGTGTGTGTTTTCCCCAATTGTTCCAATGTTGATGGACAATATAGTTTTCCGAATTTCCGAATAATTCGTAAACAGGAACCAATGCGGAAAAACGGAGGATATATTGGAAATCAATAGCCTAAGTACACCGTACTAAATATCCGCAAATAATTTTTCCCCCAGCTTATTCTGCACGGCACACTGTGCGACGTTTTGTTGAATTTTTCTATGTTAACGCAAATAGGGGAAGGCGAAGAAAATTTAGGAAAAACCTTTTCTAATTTAGATGTTGCTCGGAAAAGGGATTGTTCACACTGACCGAATATTCAGTTAGTCCTGAACAGACTTTTGGGTTCCTCATACACAAATGGTACTACTTAGTGCCGTTTTCTCAAGTAGGTTTTAAAATGTGTCTGCCCTTCAAAGACATTTTTTTAGAAGAAAAGTTGTGTGTAAAGAACGAATATATTTTAAAACCTGCTTGAAAAAAAGGGACTTAATGTAGAAAAAAATTGTATAAATTCATCAACAGAAGAAAATGACTACATATATGTATGTATGAATGTACATATACATATGTATACGACCGGGTCTGAGAAAATGTTGTCATAGGTTATATTTTTTTAAGCTTATATTTCACTAGATTTTGCCAAAAGCGGGGCAATCTCTTTTCCTTTGTATATTTGTTTCAGATATTATGTTAAGCGTTGAAAGATCTTAGTTTATTTTCATTATGTACTCGTATTGCAGAATTTCGATTAAGTAATTTTTGGCACGTTCCCTTCGAAGATTTCATCAATTATAAACATTCGCGTGCCAACTCGACGAATACCGTAATTGTAATCAAACCAAATAAACTACGGACGTTGTATGTAAATACTTTAGTATGTATGTATGTATGTATGTACGCAAATATGTAAAAAACGAAAGCTACTTCACGCCATGCAAAAATGTATAGTATACTAATGTTTTGAAACATACATACAGTGAGTGTCAGTGAAAATCGTACAGTAAAGTCGTATATAATCCATAAAAATCAAAGTTTCTAACAATTTAAGAAAATTTCAAATTTCCATCAAAACTTCACACTTTTCATTCAGAATTTGTTTTTGTATGCAGTCTTAAAGCCCATTAAACTTTAGTACATATAATAAAGTTCAAGTTTAGGGTGGCTACAAAATATCGTTGACTTTTGGCTATTTTTTTCTGTTGACGGTGTGAGATGAAAGAAACTGGAACCAAAAAAGTTCTGAAAAAATCTGAATAAAAACTGTGAAATTTTAATGCAAATTTTACGTTTTTTTTATTGTTTTAAAGTGAGAAACTCTGAGTTTTATGGATCTACCTAAATAACATAAATTTTTATTAAAAACTAAAAAAAACAATTAAATACAAAATATTTTCAAAAAATTTACACAAATTTACTTTACGCTTTTGTCTGACACTCACTGTATGTAACTATTTATAAATCTAGTACAAGTTGAAATAAATAAACTAATTTTAATGAGCCAAAGGATAGATGTGTGCGTGTATATGTGTTTGAGTTAGCACATTTTGCCACAACTTTAGGCCAAATCTTTGACATAATTAGATAAATAATTTCGCGGTTCTCAACAATCACGCCTTGGTATTAAATTAGTTAGCCCATTGAAAAGAATTCTCTTATTGTCGGCTTAGGCGCCTGTGATGTGGTAAGCAACGCAAATTAATGGGACGCCGTTTGAACATTGTTTATGTGCTGTCAAAGGTGGAGAAAAGGCGTCCGAAGGAATCTCTTTGCAACATGATATTTCTGCTATTCTTAGCATGGTCGAACGCTACTATGAGGTTGGTGTAGTCTAACTACGTTTTGGAAAAAAAAATATGCTGCCTAAAGCGTCTTGCAAACAAGGGCTTCAGTTTTTTCATTGCCATTAAGCTCAGATATTAAATGTCGAAATTTTGTACGAATTTTTAGTAGGCACTGGAGAACTAAAAATGGCACTCAAGATGACACAACGCTGAAACCGGTCTGTCTTCAAAATCAACTGGACAAGGAATGACGAAAATTTGTTCCAAAGTAACTCAATATGGTTTTAATTGGTTTTGCTTTCTATTATTTTGTAGTCTTCGTTGGTTTCTCCCGCAAGGTGAGAAAGTGAAAGGTTTCGAGACAAAAAATTACCCCTAAGGTGGCACGTGGCAAAAACCGGTTTGCTCCTAACCAAATTTGACCACGAATAAATTCCAAAGTATATACATGGGCTTCAATTACTTTTAAAGTCAGTGACGGGCGAAATTGTGTTTAAAAATATGTATTTTAAATACCAAGTACTAGATACAAAAGTATTAAGGTACTTACGTTGTAGTAAATACTGAAGTTATATGTCCGCTAGATTGGGAAAAATAAAAAGTCCGAATACGCCCAAAGTTCTTTCAAGATCCCGAAAAGCAAACGATGACAAGCCCCGAAAATTCTCAAACAAACTAAAAAAATCCGTAGAAAATCTTGAAATGTTCCGAAATATCCTGAAATCTTAGTTAACCGCTTAGTATTTAAAAATATACTAATTCCTGAGTATCCTAAATAGAAAACACCCTAATGTTTGAAATTCTAAAAAAAAAATAGAATCTTAAATAAAAACCAAAAAATGCAACAACCACATGATCAAGTTTAAATAGCAACAAAACCGTTACCCTTGATTGTAACTAGTTGGGCTGAGAAATGAGAAAGTGGAACAGGCAACAATAGTTTACATGACGAACTTAGCTCAGTAGGTAGACTACTGGCTTTCAACGCCTGAATTACTGGTTTCAAGTCCCAGCGAACTAGGCGAACACGTCTGATGAGGAAATGTGGTGATCACTGAAATAGCAGCTTTAATTTCTACCAAATGAAAATTACTGTTGTTTTTCCACAACATTTTCACTAAAAAACGGCCTCAAGCTCAAAAAAGAGTTGTTGAATATTTCATTTTATTTAAAATTATTTTTATTTTCTCTATTTATATTTTTAGTTTTGTGTTTTAATTTAATTATTCTATTGTATTTTATTTTATTTTATGTGGTTTTATTTTATTTTATTTTATTTTATTTTATTTTATTTTATTTTATTTTATTTTATTTTATTTTATTTTATTTTATTTTATTTTATTTTATTTTATTTTATTT
>NW_016183431.1:0-5561 GCF_001687245.7 Rhagoletis zephyria | reverse complement strand
AAATTTTTAGAAACTGATTTTATTATTAATTAATATATTATATTATTATATTTTACTTTTTTTATATAATCTTCTTTTAATTTTGAGGTTTTTTATTTTAAAATGGGATTATACATTTGTTAGTCTCATCTAACTTTTATGACTTTATTTAATTTATTTCTTCTCTTTTTTATTTAATTTTCTTTTAATTTTTAGTTTTAATTATTTAATAGTTTTTTATAAAAATTTAACTTTTCGAAGACTGATTGCTAAAAGAAAAACGGAATAATGCTCAGGCCTGGTCGTTAACAGAGCCTGCAATTAGTCTGTCTAACGACAGAAAAGAGCTTTCCCAATAATTGCCAGAATTGGCAAGTGTTCTTAAAAAAGAATTTGATTATCGTGAAAATCTGGGACAAGTTTTTCGAGTGAATCTCATTGTCCTGGTTTGGACAATAGGAAAAAATAGATATAAATGCATCAATGGAAAATTTATTATACGAGGTCCAGGATGTTAAAACGAACTTTTTCACTTTGATAAAAGCTTAGATTTCTTCTTTTGGCCACATCCACTTTGCAGTTGAAGTCCTTTGTGTATTTCTCGCAGAAGATGCAGGCCACAAGATTGCATTTGATTCTAGTGAAGCAAATGTCAAGCTCCACGAATGGGAGCAGATGTTCCTTAAAGTACATACTTGCTAACGAACATGTTGGCACATATGTACAACTGTCAAGGATGTCATAATTCTATGTACGTAGCTATCATATCCAGCCCTTACAAAACTTGACTGTCAACCAGGCATTTAATGAATTCACAATTTATTCACTTTATGCGCGATATTGAACGAGTGATAACATTTCATTGGCATAAATAAATACATTTGGCCAAAAATATTACAAGTCATAATGGAGAGTGCAATTGGCAACAGGACAACAGGACAACAGAACGGGAGAACGAGAGATCCCCAGCGCCTGCAGGAAAATTGGCATAAATGAATAAATATTTGGAAATATTAATAACTTCATTAGGATGCAATAGCAACAATTATTAGTAAAGGAACTCTTGCGGTAGGGAAAAAGCGCAAAAATACTCATAAATTATGCAATGAGGGAATATTTTGCGGAAGTATGTATGTAATGCGTTAACCAGTGAATGGGTTGAAATGTGTGAAACGCGCACGAGCCTTCTTTCAACGGCGAAGCTTTTGTTTATGTGATAATGTGAAATTCATTGCCGTCACCCTGTTTTAGATGCCGTTAAAGGTGAAATGAATGGCGTTGGAAAACAGATGTTTTTGGTGGTATTTCGCAGCTTACAAACGCTAAATAATATTTGTATTATTATTTGCTAATAAATAGTTGCTACAAGTAATAGTAAGACATGCAGAAGATTAGACGATGTATTCAGTAAAGGAGGTCACCGGTTCACTGCGACCATAGTCGATTACCATTGTGATGCCATATGCAAGCTTCGTTACCCTAAAAATCTTCCATGCTTACTCGGTGTTAAACCATTTCTTTAACGTAATACATTTTGATAACGCTTTTATGTTGATTTCTGCTATCCCCCCATGGCCTTGAAGAGAGGGTTTCCGAGCGTATGTGGGCATCTTCTGCTGAGTGCTGGGCATTGGCACGTTCATACCCAATCTCGAGGCATGTGCGAGAATTAGGCGGCAACTTGTACGGATTCTTGCGGGAATAGATATGTACCTCGGTCCACTTTAACCCCAAGAGTAGAGACATCCGTTTTTTTTTTATGTTAAGGAGGTAACGCAAGCCCAGCAATTTAACAGAGGTACAGGTTTACCCAGCGTTCGTCTGCTGTTTTTATGGTGATCTTCATAGCACGTAGTTTCCTTCACCGGAGAGATGGGGCGGTTGTACCATATCTCGCCAGTTGGTCTGCTATTCAGTTGCCCCCAATATTCCAGAAAAGATATAATACTGTCTTTTCTCCAAGTGTCTTCTTAGGAGGTGCCGATTGGCCTCCTTGATAGCCAGCACCTCCTCAGCATAGAGCTCCGCTTATACACTCCTATTCACTTGAATCGGGATAATGCTTTTTCGCTGCTTTTTTTTGTTGATCTTCTTTTATTTGATTTAAATTATTTATCCGTAAGAAAAAAGTTTGAAATTTTCATGAATTTATACAAACTTGCGAATATTTGATTTTTGTTGCAAAATAAATTGTATTTTTATTGAAAACTATTGGAAATTAAATCAAATAAAATTAAACCAGACCTGGGTTCAACCCCTGGTTAAAGCAACATCGCAAAAAATATAGAAACAAGGTTTGTTCTTAACAGCGGTCCCCCCCCCCCCCGGCGGGCAATGGCAAACCTCCGACTGTATTTCCGCCATTAAAAACAGCTTCTCATAAATAAACAATCGCCGTCGGGAACGGCGTAAAACTGTAGGAGAAAACCATGTCCCTATTCAAGTGCATGAGAGTGTACAAATTGAATTCAAAAATTTATTTTAGTTAAATCTAAATATTAAAAAAAAAATAGATTAAAAAGTATTATAGAATGGAAAACATTAAAAAAAGTTCTTAAACATTAAATGAAATTAAAAAAATATTTTTCTTTTTGGGAGGATAAAAATTGAAAATTTAGTGAAAATTATATTAAAATCACAACGAAAAAATAAAAATAAGAAAACAATTTACTCAAAATTAAAAAAAAAAATTTCTTTTTAAACTAATAAAATCCAAAACTTAAGAGAAATAAATTAAAAAAACGTAACATGACTCTCGAGAAATTAAATGAAATAAAAAAAAAATCCTCTTATAACATTTAAATCTAAAAACTAAAAAAAAATAAATTAATTAAAAACACAAGATTAACAAAGAAAAATTAAGTAAATTTAATTTCTAAAAATCAAATAAAATCAAAAAAAAAGTTTCGTTTAAAAACCAGAAAACTAGTTTCCTTAAAATTAAATGAAATTAAAAATTACCTTTATTTTTAAAACAATAAAAAATTTAATTTAAATTGAAAAGATAAGAATGCATAAAATAAAATGTTCTTTTCTGCTATATTCAGGCACAAATTTGGAACACTGCCTAGCTTTTTCTTGCTCGTTCTACGGCTACAGACCCCTCTAAGAAAACTCCTGTCATGATCAATCCTACGACCAGAAACCCAGATAATATAGATGGACATTGACCGTAGCTCCATCACGATTTCTTTCATCCTTAACAACGTAGCTTGGACTTTCTTTAGTCTTTAACTATGTAGTTTCCTGGCAATCAGAATGTCGTATCATTGGTCCGCTCGTCTTTGCAGTAATTCGATGAAACGAGAAAATAATGGAAATACTGATCTGACTGAAATGCTGTATCAAAACCATAATCAAAGGTTTTTGGTACATCATCCTTCAGCTTTGAACCTCACCTTACGAGTTCCTATCCGACAGTGCAACCCAAGCAATGTCGGCAATTACGCTCTCATGGCCAGAAAGGTTTTTAGATCTTATATAAAGACACGCCGCGCTCGATAAGCAGACTTAAATCCACTGTCCAAGAGCAGCCAAAAACTGGAGGTACTGTGTTCACCCCATTATGGTCGGGTGAATTATCAAAACTTTAATTGCCATTCGATTGTGTTCAAATAAGAAATGCAATAGTAAATATTCAGTCGTCTGCTCCATGTCGAACTTTGTGTGGAGAAATGCATAGAGCTTTGGTTGACTAAAATTGAAGTAGACAGAGAAAAGATTTGTTGACTCCCCATCGAAACGAATTATAAGCATGGAAAGATGGAATTTAAAATATTTATTATCTCCACTAGAATTACGACTCATAATAGTTTCTTATACATTTGTACATATATGCATGTATGTTTAATGTCTAGTTATACATACATACCAACGGGTGTATATTTCCTCCCCGTTATATCTAAATATCTTGTGCTCATCTTTTGTCCATTGTTCATCACTTATCGATTTGCCAAACGCGTTGACGCGCTGACGTGGCTTAATTATGCGCCACCATTTGAGCCAATTCATTGTGCATTTGCAGAAGAGGCGCAGACAAAGTTATAGACAGATACGGACGGCGACACACACTTACGCACTCCACTACTTGCCTTGTAAGCTGTCACTCTCAGCATCGCTTGGCAGCGGATGCACATTCGTAATGGGCGTGGCACTCCACTGACTACATATACTGAAGGACCCCCATTCGCAAACTCTACGCAAGTTAATGATGTCTGCCTGTCTGCCTCAAGGAGAAGCGGCGGTTAATGCAGAGAACTGAAGCGAAGATGGCGGTACATGTCAGTAGATTGCAAGCGCGCTTAAAGATAATTTCATGAACGCCTTGCAGCGTTTTGAAGATATTTCGTGGACAATTCATCAATCAATGCGCAAAATGACAAACAATTCGCCGACTGACAATTCACGAAAACCCACTGACAGTCTATGTATTTATTTGGACGAGCACTGCTGAAGTGGGGGGAAAGAAAGGGGAATGCCCCAAAATGATCGCTCTCAGCGTGGCAGTGACGAAGATGAAATGAATGGCGGTTCAAATGGTTCAAGCGATAGCGTAGTGTAGTGTAGAGTTGGGGTTTTGCTGTGGGTGTTGGCTGTGGGAGTTGGAACGAGTGAGGGAGCGAGTAAGTAAATGCTTAATGGTATTTGGTTGTCGCGCGCAGTTTAGTATTGTTTTAATGATTTGATTGCTTAGTTTAAGAAGACATTTTGATGAGAATTACTCTAAAAGAACAATATTTCATAAAAATTTAAGTTTGTTCTCAAATGAAGTTGAGGGAACTTATTGAGGTATGTGCTACATAATTAAAATTAAAGTATAATTCAGAACAAAGTTTTCGCCGCCAATTCGAACGGCGTCTCCTATCTTATCTTACACCCGCATCTCTCAGTTTATTTCTATTCTACTTTCAGAGCTCGAGCAATGTTGCGAACTTCACAANGCCATAGCAGAGCAAAACGGAAATCTGATTGGTTGGATGACACCTTTCCTATACCGCTAGTGGGGAATAAAATCCTTTAACTTCAGCATCCTAACACGGGAGCTCGATTTAATCAAAGAAGGGCAACAGAAGCTACAATCCCCGCCCCAAGGACACAATCAAGTTCTCCTACGTGAGCCAACTATGAAGGCCACCTAAAAATTAAAACGTACCCACAGCTCAAAATTATTCGATAGGTCCAATAACTTCATCAGACCACACTTCTCAAGACTGGCATACCGCTCGTCGTCTGGCAATCTCACCGATCGGGATGGATCGGGTCTCCAATTAGGACTTCGCGAAGTTGCAAGAGGAAATTCGGAGAATCCTACAAGACTGCGATTCCCAAGTAGCCGATGCCTACCGTGGAGCTTGCTAGAGGCCCAAAATATCCCATTGCCACCCTGTGTTCAATACGGAGTAATCGGATTGAGGAACATTGCCCCTCAAAACATCAAAATCTTTGAGCATCTACTTCATCTTCAAGTCCTTCGCTGCTTAATATTTGCTTTCATTTTCGTATTCATGTTCACATATATCTTCTTGTTCATTTTCATATTCATACTCAGTATTCATACTCATGTTCATATTCATATTCATACT
>NW_016183428.1:0-5562 GCF_001687245.7 Rhagoletis zephyria | reverse complement strand
ATAATCTTCAGTAGTTACTAAAATATCGCAGTTTTCGTATTTCTCGAAACTGCCGTTATATGGGAGGTAGGCGTGGTTATTGTCCAATTTTACCAACGTACCACACGTACCAAGTTTTGTAAAGATATATCAACTTTTACTCGAGTTATCGTGTACATCTTAAAATATAAAGTGAGCTTTAAAGTCAACGGTTACTTCAGAAAACGGCCCTTAAAGCGGTAAGTGTAATAACTTGTAAGCATAGATAAATGATACGTACATACCTTCATTTTTGTGTGCAGTATATTGGACTACCTATCTAGTACATATGTAAAAGCCAACAGGCATCTAAATACTTTTCTAGAGAAAATCAAAACGTCAAAAAAGTTCGACTAAAAGTTGTACAAACATAAGACAGATAAAGTAGAGCTTAGAGTGAAAGCGCGCAACTTATTTAACTCAAGCGAAACAATTGTTTGCAAAAGTGCCTGGTCAAAGGAATTAACTTTGGAATTAAGTGAATAGAGAGAATTGAGTAAAATGCTACACAAGCGTAAATATAAAGTTAGGGCTGATTAAAAATCATAGAGAAAGTAATAGAAAAAAAATGTGAAAAACTTAAAGCATACAGCTATATGGAAAAATAAAATGTGTACGAGAAGAAGTAAAGCAATTACTAAAAACAGTTCAATTTAATGTTAAACTTTAATATAAATACTAAAGATGCAATGAAGCATTACATAGCGCTGAGAGTGCAGGCGAATGATAAAACTTTTGTAATTACCAAATTGCCAAGGGGGATAAAGTGGAACTTGTTGAAAAGTAATATTGTCTAAAAATTATAGTAGGCTCAGTGATATGTACATATGTAGTCGAAATTGGAAAAAACTGGATTCTCTTCCGTTAATTTTCCTACGGATTGTCATCAATACACCAGCATAAGTGTATTTACTTACAAATGCACATAAGCAAATTTTTACTTCGTGGCACACGTATACTATACTTATGTCAAAAAGGTAAATAAATGTTTGAAACACATTTTTTACGAAGTATGAAGTGAACGAGAGTGCTTGTCGACGAAGTTTCCCTGCTTCCATGTTCTTTTTTTCATCAGTGAAAATCCTAGCGGCCGCTGCACAGTGGTCTGAATTTGGCATTGTTTGTGCACAATTCACTGGAGCTTTCAGTTTTCACTCAGTGTGATTAACTTTTATTTTAAATGAAAGCTAATAAAATTTGCAAGAGCTCGAGTTGAGCCCGATTTTTGAATTTGGGTTTGCTTGGATTAATTTTTTTGGTGCAAAGTACAGAAAAAGTAGAAATTTTGAAGGGTTCTCCCAAAACCAAAAAAAATTTAAATATAATAATGTGAAAAGTTACAAAAAATTCCACCATATTTTGTTTTTGGTTTTTTGTTTTTGTGTTCTGATTCCATGACCCTAAATTTGCTGCAAAGTGTAATAGTTAATTAATAACTTGCGAAAGAAAAAAAATACTTTTGTTTTTACCAAAACTCAAATATTCATGTCTTACAAAAAACACCTCCGTGAAAATTTTAGGATATTTTAAGAACATGCACAGGTCCATGCAAAAAAATGTAGACCACAAAAAAATTTAGTTTTTGACTTATTCAATTTCAAAAATTTAGCAATTTTTTGATTTTTGTCATTCTCTTTTTTAATACATATATTTTTGTAGTCCCTAATATCCTCTTTAAACAATTCCAAGAATTTTTTCGTAGCTATAAAAGTTTTTGAGATATTCAAAAAATTAACTTGAAAAATTGGAAAAATAGTGAAANAATTACCAAATTGCCAAGGGGGATAAAGTGGAACTTGTTGAAAAGTAATACTGTCTAAAAATTATAGTAGGCTCAGTGATTTGTATGTAGTCGAAATTGGAAAAAACTGGATTCTCTTCCGTTAATTTTCCTACACCAATTTTCCAATACATCAGCATAAGTGTATTTACTTACAAATGCACATAAGCAAATTTTTAATTCGTGGCACACGTATATTATAATTATGTCAAAAAGGTAAATAAATGTTTGACACACATTTTTTACCAAGTATGAAGTGAACGAGAGTGCTTGTCGACGAAGTTTACCTGCTACCGCAAATCCGACATCGAGCGCCTATCTCCATAACCGGACCTTACACCCATGTTCTTTTTTCATCAGTGAAAATCGTAACGGCCGCTACACAGTGGTCTGAATTTGAGATTTTTTGTGCACAATTCACTGGAGCTTTCAGTCTTCACTCAGTCTGATTAATTTTTATTTTAAAAGAAAGCTAATAAAATTTGCAAGAGCTCAGTTGAGCCCGATTTTTGAATTTTGGTTTGCTTGGATTAATTTTGTTGGTGCAAATTACAGAAAAAGTAGCAATTTTGAAGAAACTCGATTCTCCTGTTCCAGTTAATAATTAAATTATAAAAACTGTTTGAAAAGAATTGTAGGGTTCTCCCAAAACTAAAAAATTTTAAATATAATAATGTGAAACGTTATAAAAAAATTCCACCAAATTTTGTATTTGGTTTTTTGTTTTTATAAACATTTTGGGTATGCAGTTTAATAGATCAATAAATTCTAGTACAAGAAAGTACAAGTTGCAAGTGGCTAAGTGTTCCTGTTATATGCGTGGAGTCAAAGACGTCGATAAAGATGTTAACCGGAGATTAGTGTCAACCAGGCTTTGTGCAAATGGTTTTTCGATTTCTGTTACACTAGTCCAGCACTATACATCTGTGTTGGTCTCATCGCCGTTAGATTCCATGATCCTAAATTTGCTGCAAAGTCTAATATTTAATAAATAAATTACGAAAGAAAAAAAAACTTTTGTTTTTACCAAAACGCAAAAATTCATATCTTACAAAAAACAAAAAACACATCCTTGAAAATTTTAGGATCTTTTAAGAACATGCCATGCAAAAAATGTAGCCCAAAAAAAATATTAGTTTTCTATTTCAAAAATTTAGCAATTTTTTGATTTTTTTTTCATTATATTTTTTAATACATATTTTTTTGTAGCCCCTAATATCCTCTTTAAAACGAGTCCAAGACTTTTTTCGTAGCTATAAAAGTTTTTGAGATATTCAAAAAATTAACTTGAAAAATTGGAAAAATAATGAAATTTTGAATTTCGCACAACTTTTGCAAAAAAAAATAATATTTTTTTTTTTTGTTGGTGGAGCTTCATTATAGGTTTAAAGAAAACATCAGCTCAAATTTTATCCAAATAGAAAAAGGGTCGAGTCCAATCAGTAGTCGATTTGACACAGAATTACACATCTAAAAAAATACGTATGAATGTTCCTTAATGTTTGACTAACTAAGGGACGGTATTATTTAAGAAGCAACGTTTTGCATTATGTTACTAGAGTACTCGCAACTTGCCGGATGCATATCGGGCGTACAGGCACCTCAATCAGTCATACGCGGTAAACCCTGTATTAATTATAGTATGTGTAGACGACGTATACTTTTGAACTTATTGTTATGTTAAAGAAGGACTTTTTACAAGTAGGTTTCTATTTTTTCATTAGTTTACGTGTAACAGTTTTAAAATTGTAGTTAATTGAAAAAGTTCTAGGAAAAACTAGGAAATGCTATGCTACAGCAGAAGAAAGATGGATGCAAAGCACGACCTGTGTGATCTCTAGCCAATTTTGGCTTAACTGAAATCTAAAAAGGTCTCAAAGCTTATATTCTCTAAGATCGGAGGATATATCTCACAAAACTGGCGCTCTAAGAGGCTTTTGGCTCATAGGAAGGCATGGAGAATGCAGTACGGCTAGGGGTACCACTTTGTATGTAGATGCTACAGAAACTGATGCTGCAGAAACTATGAAAAATAAGAAACAATTAGAAATGTTACTATGCTACACTCTCTAAGAGCAGTGAAACTACTGCTATCTTATTTTTTGACGACAGATAAAAAGTGGCGTACATAAATCTAAGGTATCTGACGAGGTTCCTCAGATACTTTAAATGGCTCGGAAAGTGAAACTGAAACTTCTGCTTTAGGCCTAAATGTACCGCCGCTTGACAGTAGCACCAATCTCTGAGTGATAATTCGTGTCTTTATTCCGCGATTTTNTAACTTGAAAAATTGGAAAAATAGTGAAATTTTGAATTTCGCACAACTTTTGCAAAAAAAAATTGTATTTTTTTTTTTGTTGGTGGAACTTCATTATAGGTTTAAAGAAAACTTCAGCTCAAATTTCTTCCAAATCGAAAAGGGGTCGAGTCCAATCAGTAGTCGATTTCACACGGAATTCCCATCTAAAAAATAAATACGTATGAACGTTCCTTAATGTTTGACTAACTAAGGGACGGTATTATTTAAGAAGTAACGTTTTGCATTATGTTACTAGAGTACTCGCAACTTGCCGAATGCATA
Source organism: Rhagoletis zephyria (assembly GCF_001687245.7). Lineage (NCBI taxonomy): Eukaryota > Metazoa > Arthropoda > Insecta > Diptera > Tephritidae > Rhagoletis > Rhagoletis zephyria. Next base: position 1,183 of record NW_016183428.1, on the reverse strand, counting down.
TCGGGCGTACAGGCACCTCAATCAGTCATACGCGGTAAACCCTGTATTAATTATAGTATGTGTAGACAACGTATACTCTTGAACTTATTGTTATGTTAAAGAAGGACTTTTTACTGGTGCTCTAAGGGGCCTTTGGCTCATAGGAGGGCATGGAGAATGCAGAACGGCTAGGGGTACCACTTTGTATGTAGATGCTACAGAAACTGATGCTGCAGAAACTATGAAAAATAACAAACAATTAGAAATGTTACTATGCTACACTGTCTAAGAGCAGTGAAACTGCTGCTATCTTATTTTTTGACGACAGATAAAAAGTGGCGTACATAAATCGAAGGTATCTGACGAGGTTCCTTAGATACTTTAAATGGCTCTTAAAGTGAAACTGAAACTTCTGCTTTAGGCCTAAAGGTACCGCCGCTTGACAGTAGCACCAATCTCTGAGTGATTATTCTTGTCTTTATACCGCGATGTCTGAATTTGGTATCACCGCGAAACTAATACGGTTGTGTAAAATGACGTTGAGCAATACCACCAGCTCCATCAGAATAGGGAAGGACCTGTCCGAGCCGTTTGATAACAAAAGAGGTTTCAGACAAGGTGACTCCGTCTCGTGTGATTTCTTTAATCTGATGTTGGAGAGGATAATAAGAGCCTCAGAATTGAACTGCTCAGGCACAATACTTTACAAGAGTGTACAATTACTGGCATATGCCGACGACATCGATACTATCGGTAAAACCAAGGCCTAAGTCTGCTCTGCCTGCTCGGGATTGGATAGAGAAGCAAAGCTAATGGGTCTGGTGATGAACGANCGAAACTAATACGGTTGTGTAAAATGACGTTGAGCAATACCACCAGCTCCATCAGAATATGGAAGGACCTCTCCGAGCCGTTTGATACCAAAAGAGGTTTCAGACAAGGTGACTCCGTCTCGTGTGATTTCTTTAATCTGATGTTGGAAAAGATAATAAGAGCCGCAGAATTGAACTGCTCAGGCACAATACTTTACAAGAGTGTACAATTACTGGCATATGCCGACGACATCGATACTATCGGTAAAACCAAGGGCTAAGTCTGCTCTGCCTTCTCGGGATTGGATAGAGAAGCAAAGCTAATGGGTCTGGTGATGAACGCGGACAAAACAAAGTATCTCCTGCCACGTCACTGTCGACAGTTAAAAGTT
>NW_016183426.1:0-5563 GCF_001687245.7 Rhagoletis zephyria | reverse complement strand
TCGAGCCCTAACCGCCAAAATAACGTAAGCGACATTTTTTCAAATTTTTTTCTTTTTGAAGCAGAAATATTTCTAGAACATCTAGATGCATTTCTGCATCAAAACGAAAATTTTGAAAAAAATTGTCGCTTACGTTATTTTGGCGGTTAGGGCTCGATTTGTATATATGTATATACCCTGTGTGGAATTTCGTAGTCGTCTACTACAATAGCCAACTTTTGGTCCACTTATAACGGGCAACTTTTATCTGGTTTCAAAAAATTAACTATAAACACTTATTATTCTATAGGTATTTTTTTATTAGTTAATTTTTTTTTTTCATTTAATAATATAAACTTGTATTATCGTCCGGGCCGGTACTAAATATGGGCCGGGCCCCCTCAAACCCTGATTTTTTTTTTAATATTTAAACGAATTTCCAACGTTATCACTTCGTACTTATTCAGTGATTTTGAAAAATACCAAATATTTTCGTAGTACGTGGAGTATGTCTTTTTTGTTATATAAAAACGTCGTTTAAAGAGAGAATTTGTTTTTCTATACTGTTTGTACAGATCAAGTGAATGCGTAAAACAGTTTTTATTGTTTTAGTCAAATGCATTCATTTAAGCTCAGATGGGCTTGATTTCTGATTTTCCCTTGTTGTAAGTAACCTCGAATCTCTTTGAAGGTCACTCTACAATTTCGAGATAAAAAAAGTTCCACGAACCATGGGAAAATCATTACGATCACAAAATTTAGACAACACGTGTTGACTTCGGAATCTTCCTATGTTTCACATTAGGCCAGATTGGGAGCTGTTTTGACTAGCTCGGAAGTGAACTTAGCACACTTGCATGTGTATCTAGACATGTGCTTTCGCATTTATTCGATATTATAAAAGCTATGTGAATATTAAATAATCAAATCTATCTACTTAACAAAATTTTATAAGTTTTATCTTCCAACTAAATGTAAGGAAAAATCCGGCCCCGGGGGGAAACACCTCCACCCTATATTCGGGCCTGCACATATATGTATAAATATGTATACAATCGACTTTCCCAAACCCTCTAAACTTCTGGCATCTTTAATTTCCTGTGCATCTTGGAACCAATTACGCTATGTGCCAAAACAAGAAAAAACGGAATAAACTGTTTTCGTGGTTCCCACACATGAGTATGTATGCACATAAGGTAAGCGAAGCTGCAAAATTAAAATTTCTATTTTACCCGTAAATCTAGATTTTTTTGTTGACCATTTATTTCATAAATTGAAGCATTTACATACCTACGAGTGTATAATTTTATTTCTCTAAGTTTTATAACACAGTACAACAAAGCAAACCTTCTCCAAAATAACAAAAAAATATACGTGTATCGGTGTTTTAAAAGTTTATGTACCTATGTACCACGGAGCTTTATTTTGGGGGAAAGCGTTCGAAAAATGCCCGATTCTGGGCACTCTTTTGGTAAATCGGCACAGGAAACCATACGATCCTTAAATATTTTGTCCCTTTTTGATTTGTATTTATATGCAGTGGATGTACTTTTAAAATACTGTTTTTGTCATATATTGTAAAAATTGTTTCAATCAATAAATCTACTTAAATGTGTAGAAGACGTGTTTTCAAAACATTTCAACATGGTTCAGTGAAGGATCCTGATATTAATAAGGTATTAGGCAAATTTGTAAATCAGGTGCTTTATATTCGACCACTCATGTGGTTTAAATCTAATTATTGAAAAAATTTTTAGTAGGAAATCGTTTAACCTAAAGAGAAAGAAATCCAAGGATTAGAAGGCTTATGGGTTTTCAAGAGAAATAGTTTACGTAAGATTCATGGTCGGCGAGTACCGAATAATATGGAATGACCAACTGTAGAGCTTTTTAATGACATTGACATAGCAGTTAAGCTCTTAAACTACACCGAGCACCTCCGGCGAAAATATCCTTCGAATCGGTACCCATATATCCGAAGGTGCATTTACTTCAAATTCATTGCTATGGCACTTACATGTATGCATATACTTATGTATATTAACTAGACAATGAACTAAAAATACTTTGCAAACTGTCAAAATCTACAATTTAAGATATTTTAATTGACAATAAATGCTCGGGTTACGAATCATTTTTTCGCAAAATTTGTCTGAAAAGTTGTATTTCCTTCTCTCCTTAAGGTAAAAATGGTAATATAATGTCTAACGATTTTCCGTCAATGTTGCCGCGGAGTTCAGAAGAAATGTATCACCAAAATTCCCTAAAATGGATCAAAAGTATCATGAAAAAAATGTTAAGTATCAAAGTATTAATCTGCAATAAAACTTCTAATTCTTAAATTAAAATGGTGGTTTGAACTTTTAGTTGAGATCGTTGACACTTTTTATTCATATTTTTTGGCTTTTATATAAAATACAGAGTGAACATAAAGCTTTTATACTCCGTTGCAGTTGAACTCATTTGCAGACTTAACTGAAATCACATATCAAATTGGTGTTTAACACTGTAAACATATAAAAGTAATTATTTGTCAACGTTATTGTGGCTTATTACATTTACATTTTAATATTTTTATATTGCTTTTATTGAGCCTTGTTCCATTTTATTAGGAAAAATGGAAAAAGCAACCAAGTCTAAGCGGTAGACGTTAAAGCAGCTATTTCGGAGATCACCACATCTCCTCATCAGACTTCCTTTTTCTATACTTCAGCAGGAATCGAACCCGCGTCATCGATGTGCAAAGTCAGAAGCGTTAACCGCTGAGCTATGCACACCCTGTAAACTCGCGTTGCTAATTCATTTTCCTTATTCAACTTACTGCTATCAAGTGCTACTAATAAAATAATCGTGGTACAAAGCTCAATAAAAATATTAAAAATGTGATGTTAATATGCCACAATAACTGGGGCAAATACATAGTTTAGGAAGAGCCTACCTTAAACTATACAAGAAAACAAATGCATGTATAGAATTGACAACAACAACCATGCTGTCAAGTTTAAAAAGCGGCAAATCAGCTGCACTTGATAGCGGTAGGTTGAATAAGGAATAGTAATTATCACAATATTTACTGGATTACTCTGGATGAAATTCTAAAGGCAGTGTTACACGATTGGTATATTTGTATAGATTTGTACATTTTGGCAGATACGGAGTAGTGTTGTTTGGAAATTCTTTTATTGAGCTAAACTCAAATTTCTAAAGAACACCACTCTGTGATTACAAAAATTTACAAATCTGTACAAATGTACCAATCGTGTGACACTGCCTTTAGCCCAGTACCACATCCGACAGTTTCAAAATCAAAAAGGAAAAGGAACGATAATATTACTTTATACATATGTACATCGAGCCCTAACCGCCAAATAGCGTAAGCGACAAAAAGTAAATTTTACAGTAGGCTTTTTTTTATTAACATGGCAATTACTGTGATACTAACGTGAAGTTCAATGAACAAATTACGTTTGATGTTAGGTATATAATACTGGTGGTATCATTTGTCCATCTTTAATGAAACAGGTGGTTTTGTCGCTTACGCTTTTTTGCGGTCACAAAAAAAGGCAAGCAATTGCGGCCGTTAGGCCAAAAGATATACGTATTAAAAAAAAAAAACATGTTTTTGCATTAATAAAAACCATTTCGATACCTTTAACTCATTTCTTGTATTCTTGTTATTAAGCAAACAACTCTACATACAGACATTATTAAATAAAATACTATTTCTCTATAAAAACTAATGCCAATTTCGTTTGTCCCAAAAAATGTTGTTCTTCCATAGTGCAGAATGTGTTTGACTTTACACTCAACCCAGCAAAAGTGCATGTTTTGCCTACTTATCCTTATCGGGCTTACGCATTTCATAATATCGTCATTTTAAGCAACCTTCTGCTTTACAGGGCAACCATCTCCCATGACAAAGCATTAAAGGGCAGAGGATTAGCCTTTTTTGCCTTACTGGAGTGCATTATTTTAAGAAACGAACACAGAGGTTCCCTCTTCTACTAACTCTTCAGAAGAATCGGTGGCGCTGTATGGGACGAGTGCGCCTTTAGTTAAGCGCTGCAACAACCAAGTATTTCAACGCCATATACATCTTCTCCTTTATTCGCGCTGTAACCGCCTAAGCGGTTTTGGCCGAGTCCAAAACAGCACGCCAGTCATTTCTCTTTTGTGCTAACTGACGCCAATTGGAAATGCCAAGTGAAGCCAAGTCCTTCTCCACCTGGTTTTCCAACGCAGAGGAGGCATTCCTCTTCCTCTGTTACCAGCATCGCGGCCCGCATTGAATATTTTGAGAGCAGGAGCGTTTCTGTCCACTCGAACGACATGGCCAAGCCAGCGTAGCCGCTGAATTTTAATTCGCTGCACTATGTCTATATCGTTGTAAAGCTCATACAGCTCAACGTTAAATCGTCTGCGATATTCGCCATCACCAACGCGTAAAGGTCCGTAAATCTTTCGCAGAGTCTTTCTCTCGAAAACTCCAAAAGCCGCCTCATCAGATGATTTCATTGTCCATGCCTCCGCGCCATACACCAGCACAGGCATGATGAGTGACTTATAGAGTGTGATCTTTGTAAGACGAGAGAGGACTTTACTTCTCAATTGCCTACTCAGCCCAAAGTAGCACTTGTTGGCAAGAGTAATTCACCGTTGGATTTCAAGGCTGACATTATTATTGGTGTTAATTCGGGTTCCCAAATAAACGAAGTCGTCTACTTTTTCAAACTTGTAACTGTCAACAGTGACGTGGGTGCCAAGACGCGTATGCTCTGACTGTTTGTGTGATGACAGGAGATACTTCGTTTTGTATTCGTTCACCACCAGACCCATCTTTACTTCTCTATCCAATCCCGAGAAGGCAGAACAGACGTAGCTCTTGTTTTTACTGATAATATCGATGTCGTCGGCATACTTTAGCTCTTGTAAAGTATTGTGCGCGAGCGGTTCAGTTCTGCGGTTCTTATTATCTTCTCCAACATCAGATTAAAGAAATCACACGAAAGGGAGTCCCCTTGTCTGAAACCTCGTTTATTATCAAACGGCTCGGAGAGGTCCTTCCCTATTCTGATGGAGCTGGTGGTATTGCTCAACGTCATTTTATACAGCCGTATTAGTTTCGCGGGGATACCAAATTCAGACATCGCGGCATAAAGGCAACTTCTCTTCGTGCTGTCGAAAGCGGCTTTGAAATCGACAAATAGATGGTGTGTGTCGATCCTATTCTCGCGGGTCTTTTCCAAGATTTGGCGTATTGTGAATACCTGATCTATGGTGGATTTTCCAGGCCTAAAGCCACACTGGTAAGGTCCAATCAGCTCGTTGACGGTGGGCTTCAGTCTTTCGCACAATACACTTGATAAGACCTTGCTTGTTGATTGGGCAGAGCACACTTAAATTCCCGTCGTCGGGCATGCGTTCATCTGACCATATCCTGCATATGAGCTGATCCATGCACCTCATCAGCTCCTCGCCGCCGTACTTGAAAAGCTCGGCTGGCAGACCGTCATATCCTGCAGATTTGTTGTTTTTAGCCGCGTAATCGCTATTCGTACCTTGTCATAGTCAGGCGGTGGGACAG
>NW_016183425.1:0-5564 GCF_001687245.7 Rhagoletis zephyria | reverse complement strand
GTAGGCAGTTGTGTTTTGATTAAACTGTACAAAATTATTTAAAATCCTTCGAATTTCTATGTTCAGTCTACCAATATTCCGTTATTATGATTTATTTTGATATCAACCTTTGTGAAGTTTTTATTTACAAAAAATATAATTTTCAAATGCAACCACATGCGGTTTTATTTGCATAGTATTCGAAAAATACACTTGATCCGGCATATCGCATACACGAGTAAACAAGCAACTTAGATCATTCATACGCCCCATGAATACAGCGGAAAAGTATATACATAATCAAGGTTTTGTTTTGTATGTGCCTACAGTGAGTGTCGGTCAAAATCGTACAGTAATTTTTTTTTCATATTTTGAAAATATTGTTTTTTTATTAATAAATTTTTAATAAAAATATACTTTTCACACTACAACAAAATCCCTAAAACTCAAGTTTTTTTTTGACTTCGTAACCAATAAAAAAAATCGTTAAAATTTTCATAAAGAAAAAAAACTTATGCAAATTTTTAACTATCTTATAGAACAAACCTCTTAGTTTCACATGTTATCTTCTCCCAAATGTGTTTTACGATGGATTCTAGATTATATTTTATATTTAGTTCGCAGCATAGAAAACGCAAACTAGTTTCACTTGGCGAAACCAAGAGCATTACAATATTATAAAAACTAAGTGCTTAGCATTTGAAGCCAGTTAAAAGAAATGTCCCCAACAGCTAGATGCATTTCTGTAGCAAAGGGAAAATTTTGAAAAAAATTTCGCTTACGTTAGTTTGGCGATTAGGGCTCGATATATTCTAGAAAATTATTCTTCGGAAAATTTTACTATGGGTATTCACAGGCAAAAATTTCATGTCACCAACGTAAAAGCCTGTAAATTTAAAACAAAAACTCTATGCCAAGAAGGAATAACAGCCAGCCAAACTAAATTTAAAAATTCTTTAAAAAAAAAAAAATTTTTTTTTTGTTGATTTAATATTTTAAATTTTTAGTGACTTAAGTTGGTCGCATGGAGATTTTGCCTGAGAAGATCCCTAGCAAAATTTTCCGCAGAAGAAGTTTCTAGAATATATCAATCCTCTAACGAACTTTCAAATTTGCTTATTGCGGTCAAACCGACCCTTTCAGGCTAATGGGAGCCAATGGGTTAAAATCTTCTACGAAAATATTTTCCATGAAATTTTACTATATATGTCTTAACCTTTAATTTCGCTCAAACATTTATTTTAACAATTTTTTCCACTTTTTTGAAAATTACTTAGGCCGGGACATAAAAATTTAGTAGGTCATAAATTAAAAATACGAGCTAACTTTTGCAAATCCATCGAGTGTTTTATTGCTGGATATGTATACTTTCAGAAAATATTAGCAAAATCCGGGCTGATTTTAATTGTCGTGGTACTATAGCACAGTGTAATAAATCCACTGGAACAAGCGAAATGCACCCTAAGCAAAAGTTTCATGATTTTTGGCGAGCTTTAATTTACTGACATAAGCGTGGCACGTTAGGTTGGTAAGTACTTGAACGGTGTACTTGAGGTCAATTAGGTTTGGAACAAAAAAAAATAATCGTATGCTCGAGATCAGACTTTAACTGCCAAAGATGTGGCGAGAAATGCATAAAAGACAACCCCAAGGTGCGGAAAAAAATATTCTTTTTTCAAAATTACCTTGCTAAAGTACTTTAGATTCAGGGCTGCTCTGCGAATTTTTTTTTCTGGTACGGTCTAATGTACAGACATACATATATTATATTACGTTGAAAACAAAGTGAGCGCGCGTCATGAAACTCCATTTATTAAATGTTTTTCTTCACTCATATGATTTTAATTTACGTGTATGTATTTCTCTTTGGATTCGTAGCAGGAAATGTATAGACATTTATTACTGTACATTCCAGCTTTTACACTTGTCTTATTATCATTGCTCCAGTTTGGTTGCATTTCAATTACCTACTTTTTTTGCGCCGCAGTTACGACTAATACCGCAACAGACGATTGATTAACCATGCGGGTTGTAGTCTCTAGTGTCGATGCCATTACTCTTTACCAATCGTGTTTTACTATACATTTGTACATTAGGGTGGACTGAATATGCGTTTTTTTTTTAATTTTTATTCATATAAAAATATAGTACATTTTGCTCTAAAAAAATCTGTGTGAAAGATGAAAATTAGGCTCGCCCAAGTCAATCAAATTATGTTAGGAAAAAAAAATGTTTGAACACTTTGAACTTGGTTTGACTTTGACGAGCCTAAGATATTGACCGAAGTGTTTCCTTTTTCGCAGATTTTGAACATAATTAACATAATTAATATTTAAGCTACTAACAATAAAAGCTCCAAAAAAAATCAGATTTTTGCCCTACCCTAATGTAATATGTACGCTATTTATTAGTAGCAGTAGCAGTAGGTATGGAAGTATGTTAACCTCATTGAAAACAAATTTGCAGACAACATTTTTCACGTAGTTTGTCACTGTAACTAATAGCCGGTCGATTTTTCCTATATACATAGTACATATGTACATACATATGTACACATGCAGATAAACATGCAATTTCTTCGGCATATGGCATAGGCGCACATGTTTTAGTAAATATTTTCTCCGGCGTGCGGAAAAGTTTTACGCGATTTACCAATCCATATGTGTATGTTTTCCACTTTGTTGAACTGAAAGTTTTCAAATGTTACAGTATGTTTATCTGTCTACTAGTGTACATACATACATATATACATAGTAGTCAAGCCTACACAAGCCGCTGATTTCGCGCAGACTGTTTTCCACTTTCAGTTGAGACATATGTACATACATACATCAATATCATACCATCATCCATCCATCCATCTGTCATGCTATGGCGTTGATTTTCAGCTCGCACACACCTGTTTTACATTTACTTACTTTGTGTACATAAATATTTTGCTTTTCTAAACATTACCTTTTACATTTGCAGTTTTTTGTTTATTTATGGTTAACTGGGTGCACGCATGCGCCTCCACATGTTTTAATCCCTGTAGGATTTCTCCATTTAACAGATAAGTAAATAGATAAATTTCACTTCTCATAACTGAGTACTTAAGCTCTTTATGTGTAAGTGATTTGTGTATACAAGAAATTGAATCTGTAAAGTTGTTTGACTCTGTACATTAGACCACGTCAAAAAAAAAATAAAAATCCCACAATGCGACCGCCAAATTTTAGCATTTGGTATAGTAATGATCCTACATGAATCTCCCCTCTCTAGGACAATTGTAACAGGTCCTGCGTCGAGCATTTAGTTTCGCAAGAATACATTGATTACATGCCATTTAAGTAATAAACAAAAAAAATAACCAAGTACATAAATAAAAAACAAAAAAGTAAATAAATAAAAAAATAAAAAAGTGAATAAAAAAAGTAATTCATTTTTTTCCCACACACCGAATTTGATTAAAAGCGGCTCAAGCTCAATAAAATTTTTTATATAAAAAGAGAAAAACAAAATAAAATAAAAATGTATAAAAAAAAATAAAAATAATAAAGTAAATAAAAAATATCAAGTAAATAAAGCAATAAAAGAAGTAAATAAAAAATAAAAAAAGTAAACAAAAAAGTTAAAAAAGGTAAAAAAAAAAATAAAAAAAAAAAATTAAAAGGAGTAAATTAAATAAAACACAAAGGTAAATAGAAAATACAAAGTATTGAAAAAAAGAACCGATACCATTTGCTTGGATGTGATCCATTTGCGAAGTTTACTTACTTGGAATACCCAAATTATGGATTGTTACTCTGTTTTAGACTAATCGACGTCGTCAACCCACGTCGACAATGCAAAAAAAATCTTCACAAGTAAACCTTTTTTAAATTTGTTTCCACAACGCGGCTTCAAGACGCGAACATAAGCGCAGCTTCATAACAGTATACGATTTATTGCTGGCTTGACGGTCCTACATAATTAAATCGGGACCTCTCTATATTTTTTCGCTAAGTCTGGTTTTTGAGAAATTTAGAAAAAGCATTTAATTTTTTTTTTCATCTATCTTCCTACCACCCTATATATATATTTTTAACTAACAAACACTTTAAAAATCGCCTGTATTTTACCAGCGTACATTAGACTGCATCACCAAAAAAATTTGCGGGTTTTCCGCTGGGATTACCAAATTTATTTANTAAAAATAGTTTCATAAAGAACTTTTTGAAAAAAATCTCCTCAGATGACAAACCAGATTAAGCTTAAAAAATCTGCATAAAAGTATTTAAAAATCTTTTCAACGGAATCAGAGTTTTTTGCATAGAAATAAAAAGGGTGGGAAAATACCATTCTACTGATACCTCACAAGCCTAAATCGGGTTAGTTTTGGCCCAGTTATTCAAGTTTGTCGTAAGCCAATCTTTAAAAAAAAAATTAAAAATACAGCATCAAAAATCTCATAATTACGATTCCGTTAGAATTCTTGAAAATCAATATTTTTCGATCGGAAAAGTCTGGTTCTCTTCAGGAGACTTTCAATAATAATACCTAATTGTTTATTTAACCATTAAACCATATAAAATACATGGAAAATTTTGGGCGCTTTGAACGACCTCTAAATATTTTTTGATTTCAAAATAAGAAAAATGCGAACAAATTTTTTTCGGTATAGAACAATTCTAGGGGGCGAGAGCATAAAAATTCCGACTTTACTTTTCCCACATGCATTTTTTGACCACCCTAATGTACATACATATCCAAAGACAGAAGTGTACATATGGTTGTTTCACTTCTGTTCACCTCGTATGTATAATATCTCGCAATGTCCGCTTGTCAATCTACTTTTGACAGCCAGTAAATCTCTGTCATTGAATAGATTTAAAACTTTTTTCCCAACAAGAAATTTCACCTCTTTCACTTGACAACATACCAAAGAAGATGTTTGTTTTTTTTTGTTACGAAGGAATGGTGTGTTTGCGCGAGTATTTGCTTAAGTGAAAGACTTGCACTTACTTACTTACTTACTTACATTTAAATATGTATAATTCAAGCAGTATTATTATTGAAATTAAATGATAAAAAATAGCTTATGTAAACTCATAAAAATCGTAATCGTGAAATTCCCAAGAGTGGTAGCATGTGAAATGAAGTATGCATATACATACATATATACTTATTAAAAAAATTGATTTAAAATTACCGTAAATTATACATTTGCATAATAATCGAACTACATTACCCTGAAAAAGTTTAGATGGTAAATGAGCGCCCCCTGTTACTCTCGACAGTAATCGCTGTTTAATTAAATAAATTTGCATGTAAATATATGTACTGGTATGAGCGAATAAAGTCATCAGCTGTTGTCCGTGAAGCGAGTTCAATGTTTTGACATGCCAATTAATTATTGAAATATTTGTACGCTTTAGCACGCCAAAAACAACGAAGTAGAACGAACACAATAATCTTTTCATTTAACGTTTTTAAGTCGTGATTCAGAAAAACTTTCCTTTTTTACTCGAAAAATTTCAATAAACGCGATGCAGTATGAATTTATAGAATTTTAAACAAAATATGAATATGATAAAGAATATAAAGATGAAAATGTATGTATATGG
>NW_016183424.1:0-5564 GCF_001687245.7 Rhagoletis zephyria | reverse complement strand
TGCTCCAGATTTTCAAGCTATTTCACTTATGCCGCATTGTTTGCACAAAATGTATGTAAAAAATACAGGTACGCATATGAAATAATAAGATATGTGTATGTATGTGTGTATGTATATGCTTACAGTTACATACATACATAAATACATAAAAGTATAAAGTTTTAGTTAAAAAAAAGAAATAATAGAAATGTATTTCAATGCTTATGTATGTACATACATATATGTGTTGAAAGCGTTCATTTGAAGTGGAAGTGTAGATAGCTATGCCGTTACGCAAGCACTCACGCATACACAATGCAAGCGCATACGTAACACACCCACGCAAGCACACCTGCGAAGGAGCTGTACACTAAAAGCGCACTTAACTGCAGCCGTAGCGGCTGTACATAGTAGCTTCCTGCTACGCAGCATCAGCGCTGTGCTCATCAGCGTCAGCGAGTCGGCAGTCACCACCTGCTAAATATAATTCAACATCCCATTCATTCGCATTCCGCTTTGTTTTCCCTTTCATTTGTATTCCACGTCATTTTAATGTTCCATTTTTTCGTTGTTGTAATTGCTGTTTTTTTTGTTTGCATAACTGTTATTCAGATTGTTTTTCTTCTTCATCACTTTTGTCTCTTCGTTTTCATTGTTCCGTTGTAAATTGTTTGCATTAATGCATTCTAGAAATAGTACACATATCCACCTAACTATTGTTACTTGAATTCCTTCTGTGTTTCGAAAAGTCCATTCGTAAATGCATTCGAATGAATATCTAAGTATGTAGATGTATGAAAATGGTGGGTCGAAAATCCGCATTTTTGGAATTTTGATTGGTAATAGCAAAAACTGTGGTTCATTATGCTCCAAAAAACAATCTGTGTGAAAGATGACAATTTTTGGTCAATAACTTAGGCTCGCCCAACTGCTAAAAAAATAAAAATTAATAAATACATCAATCAATACATTTTTTTACTAAAATTGCAAATATCTTCGAAAGTATTAATAATAATAATAGATTGGCGCTTGCACATATGTTAGTGTTTGGCCGAGCTTCTCCTCCGATTTGTGGCGTGCGCCCTGATGTTGTCACACAATTGTATTGTATTTTTATGAGAAGCTATTTTTCATGGCAGAAATACACTCAGAGGTTTGCCACTGCCTGCCGAGGGACGACCGCTGTTAAGAAAAAGCTTTTTTCTAAATTTTTTTTTGCGATATTGCTTTGGCCAAGGAGTGGAGCGCGCACTGCTTACCACTACAACACAGGGGCCACATACTATAAATATAGCAATGGTATTTATGGCAAAGTCTAGATATCGACCCCGACAACCTTTATCCTTTCAAGAAAGGACAAGAGTTGTATGTTAAGAACCCTGTTTGAAGAATATTTCGAAAATTACTCAGCTGCGTTAGCACGAAAATACAAAAAAACAACTATTAACATATTTATGTATGTTTTTAAAAACGTAAATGGTGGTGCTTATCATATTTTGACATTTTATAGCAATCAATCAATCTTTTAAACCCGAAACAGTGAATTGCTTAGAACGGCTAGACGCCGGCAAGAGGTATCGAAGCATAAAATGGAATATGCCGCACCTAACCACTTTAATAAATTTCGTAATGCTGTTGAACTAATGGAACGGGAACCTCTTTTAAAAACCATATTAAAAAGCTATCTTCGGGTATGTATCGAATCGCTTCTTATGTAAAATGCTAAGTATGTAATGCTCAATTGTGCTTGTATGTATGATCAGTTGTCAGACATATATTTTGCCTTGATATTTGTTATGTATTTCTTGTAAATATTCAAAGTAAAGTAAAAACCTCTTTCGTGAGGAACAGTGAGAATTTTTGACGCACCGAACCATTGTCGTAGTTACAAGGTCATAGAAGAAGATTACTTATTTAAGCCATTTCAACAAAACCTGGCAGAGAATCACAGGTGGAAATAAGATTTTATCAACAAAGTTTATAGCGTCAGCAAGGTGATTTTTATACGAGTGAGCTCATAAAATTGAAAGGCATTCGTAATTTCATATAGCAGCACAGCGCTACTTATCTTGGACAGAGCACCATGAGTTTCACTTACATGAAATCGATTAAAAATTTTCAGAATTAAAAAGAACGTAAATTTTTTTATTGATTTTTTTTTATATGGCATTGTTAGCAGTCGTAAATTTTTCCATTTGTTCCTCATTTGCTGGACTGCAGGCTTCATTTCGGCTTTTTCAACGCTGCTGTCTTTTTTGCCACTTTTCCAACGCCACAACAGACAACTGGCGCTTATTTTTGACGCCTTACGGCATAAAAACCCCATTTTTTAATAAAAATTTATCACACCCAGGCGATGTATTAACGAATGTGATTAATTTTTATTATCGCCATTCAGTCAGTTATTAACGACGGCTGTTTTGCCTTGGTCGCTCAATTGCTGCAATGCAACAACACTGGCCCAACGCGACGCTGCGCGATAGCAGTAACTCTTGTTGAGCTGTCGCTACAGTGAAAGAGCATCTGTTTTTTTTTTTTGCCTTGTTTTGCCTGTTTTTCGACAACAAATTCGTTTTTTATAATTTTTAATTTGCTCAACTTCATTGCCGCCATGGGTGGTATGCTGGTATGTTTTTTATGTTGTTGTTGCTTACGTTAGCATACAATTTTTGCAATTTATTTTGATATAATGCTCAGCCAGTTACTTTGATGATGGCTGTTGACATTATAAAAAATTTATTTATATTGATTTCATAAGAAGAAGGCAAGTTCATGCAAAGTTAATGTTGTCACTTTTTCCCTTTTAACTCTTAACGCAGGGTAATTCCTAAATTGGATTAAATGAATTCGACTGATTTTCTATGTACATACACGTCCACCTATGTTGCTATGTAAATTTTATATATAAGATTCAAAAGCCAAATATGAACAAAAAAAGTTCCTAAAATTCTCCTTTAATCCGCAGATGGCCGTTGAATGTTTGTAGACGCGAAAAAAGTTCAACAGCCGCAACTTTCAATAGACCCTAGCCTCTTTTTTTTTAGGAATGAAAAAACCACTATTTGCCATAAAGTGTATAGAGAAGTTAAGAGGCCATTGAGAAGATCACTACATTTCTGAATAATTCAGCAGAAATCGAACCTGAGTCATCGCCTTTTTTCTTTTTGGAGCTCAGCAGAATCAAATCAAATATCTTGCTCCAATTTTTTCAACAGCTTTTTAGCACAGATTTTCACAAAAAAAAAAACTTTGATTCTGTTGTTTTCTCTTCGGGGGTTTCGATCCTCTTAGCAAACCTAAATACTACATAAGTCAGGAGTATAGGACTCTAATTTATCACGCGAGTTTTTTTTTATTACCTCCCTTTTATTAACTCGGGATGTAACTATGTAATATTGATGCGCCTAAAAGATGCAGCGATTTCTATTCTCAAGTTACATACCTGATGACAGTAACTATAATTTTTTTCTTATTTTCATTCGCTTTCATTTTATTTGTAATGTCTCAGGTGAATTCCTATTTTTAGTAGAAACTTCAAATTAAATAGCATCTTCCTACAAATAAAACTGACTTTCACTGAATGGTTACGTATACGCCATGCATCTCGCATTCTCTTTTATTCAGTTAGGTTCAGCATTTCACTTCCGAGTGAATTTCAATAAAATTCGCTTTGAACTCAAATTGGAAGGGATTGAATTTCACTCGGAAGTAAATAGCAGAANTCTCGCATTCTCTTTTATTCAGTTAGGTTCAGCATTTCACTTCCGAGTGAATTTCAATAAAATTCGCTTTGAACTCAAATTGGAAGGGATTGAATTTCACTCGGAAGTAAATAGCAGAATGCTCCTGCATATCACAACTTTCGCAAAGCAAGAAACTTTTCACTTAATGCATTCCACACAATTTACTCGACAAACGCCCAGCAAAAGCAATGTCGATTCGCAAGTTGATGAAAGAAATTTTTCTAGTAAAATGCACACATAAATATGTACATATGTAAGCATGTTTTTATCTAAACAAAAACAACGCGTATGCAAAAACTTGTGAAAATTAAGAAATTGCACTTATATGCAGGATATGTCCTCTAGGAAAATTATAATAATATGTCCTCTAAAGAAATAAACAAAAATTAAATTAAAAAATACCGCAGGTATATGTATGTGCATAAGTATGTATTTTCCAAATAGCCATGCTGATATAGGCGAGAGCGAGATATGTCATATCGACATAGGTGAGCGTTTTCACAAAGCAATATTGCGTATATTTGTAGATTTATTGCAATAAAAATTAGTTATAGAGACCATTCCCGATATACTATTTAGTACATATTTTAGTAAGCTTTTTACTTTTGCTACATATTTTAAACAGGAAAACAGTATGGGTTTTGCTTTTTGGAGATCATTGATTAGCTTTGTTCAGTTAAAATGTTTGTTATCTGTTTTTATTTGTATGTGAGTAGCAACTGGAGTAGTTTAAAAATAAATCCACTTTGATGAAATTCGATGTGCGAGGCTCTTCTAAGCCAGAATTTCCAAACTTGGAAGACAATAAGGAATTTCTCATTATTTCTTATTATCTTGTACACAACTTTTTTGGCTCCAAGTACTAAATTTTATGAATTTTGTGGAAAATGAACAGGCACGTTTATTTTATTTCTAAAGTAGTTCCTATTTCTTCATTTTAAAAATGACAAGACGTAAACATTTACAATCCCTGCATACTAAGCTATGTGCACGATATGTATTTACACTGAAACTTTCAAGTTTACCTATATCCAATAAAAGCTCAGCTAATGCCAGCAGGACTCTTGCATCGAAAACGAATCTCGTCCAAAGAAACGTCCATTTTTGGCTGAATGTTGAATGTGATTAATAGATTGCCGAGTCATTAATATCTACATCTTCTTCAATTTCCATTTTATATTGCATATTATTTATTTTATGTACACACCAGAAACTTTGCCTTCAGCTGTACAATAAAAATTCAATAAATTTTACAGGAGGTGGGTCTATAAAAGGATGAACAGAAGCTGAACTCGCAGTTCCTCGCAGCTGGAACTACTTACTACTAATTTAGCTCGCTCCCTAGGTCCTTTTTAAATACCCTTTTTAAATTAAGCACTCGAAAAATTTTATACTAACAAAATTATGTAGAATATAAAAGTAAACTATTTCAAGAGATTGACCACAGATATATTCAAAAACTGCTAATCAATCAGATTTGCCTTTTTTTATATATGCGCACAGGTGGAAAATTTAATTTAAATTACTTGCGACAAAATCAAAATTTTTTCATACAAATTTCTGTAGTCCCCTTGTGCGCTTTTAGTATGAAACAGCCTTCCCTTCTTGGAAGGGCACGCCAATACGAGCTCACGTGAACCTCGTTACTTTTGTTCGAGACAAAAGTTATGACACCAAAAGGGTCCGAAAAGAGTCAGTCTGGCTGACTAGCTTCAGAATCATATTTACGCCGGAAGAAAGACTCATTTTAAACTCAAAAATTTTGAGCACTCAGATTACTGTTTAAAGGTATGTACATATGTATATTTTTTTTCGTTTCGCTTTGAGGCAAATATTCCATTT
>NW_016183422.1:0-5564 GCF_001687245.7 Rhagoletis zephyria | reverse complement strand
TGAGCACAACAAGGGCGAGTTTGGCGAGAAATAGGTTCATTTGCCTACCACTTTAATGCCCATTCAATTGCATAGACCTCAGTCTTAAAGAGGCTGCACTACGCTGGAATTTGTAAGCTTTTCTCAATGAGAGTTAGTTAGAGCAGACAACAGATCCAGTAGCATGATCACTTTGGANAAGATTTATTCAATAAAGAAATGGGAGATAGGCACTGTGACAATTGAGGAGTGCACATATCAGTGCTGAGATTTTTGTGCGCTTCTTATCGCAGATGTAGTATGAATTTACTAGTCGCTTGATTATAGTAGTTTCCCAAAAAAGAAGTTAAAATTGCCAACCTTAGGATCTAAAACGCAGCCCGACTGAGCACAACAAGGGCGAGTTTGGCGAGAAATAGGTTCATTTGCCTACCGATGATCACATTGGAATCTTATCGTTGTTTCGGTACCTTATTCCCACTATTTTTTTTTTTTTTTAAGTGAATTTTCAAGTTGTAGCTAAATTCGATATGCACGTGATATCCTAAGCCACTTTTTTAACCCAAATACTGTCCAAAATAAAAGCATGACCATTAGCAGTCATTCGCAGCCCATTAGATGCCCGCAGTCTTAATGCTCTTTCCTGTAGAGTGTACCTAATATCTTTTTCATATGTGGAATGTCAAGAAGTGTCTTAAGCGCCACCTAGGGCATCGATCGATGAATGTACATATGTGTATATATATAGAAGTGAAAACTGTCGCAGTCTTTGCAAGCTAAACAGAAGGAGCTGGGCTTCCAGTCTTCGTATACTGGGACAAAAAAATCGGCAGTTTTAGCTTTTAGTTGTTAACATGTTTGTATTTTTTGCATCCAGCATCAATGGTAATACTGTCAGCCGAAAAAGCAAGCGAAGAATATCTCTTGCCAACAGGTGCTACTGTAGTTTGTGTGTACAATTTAAAGGCAGATTTCTCTCTCAACAAACAAAAATAACATTTTACAAAACTCTTATAACTCCCCTCATTTTATAAAAATAGTAATATTTTGGCACTTATACTTTGTAAGTGTTTGGCCGAGCTTATCCTTCAATTTGTGGTGTGTGTCTTGATTTTATAACAAAAATGGAGGTACCAACAATTTTACGCCACCTCCGAATGGTAAATGGTCCTATAAGACGCTATTTTAACGCAGNAATCGGCAGTTTTAGCTTTTAGTTGTTAACATGTTTGTATTTTTTGCATCCAGCATCAATGGTAATACTGTCAGCCGAAAAAGCAAGCGAAGAATATCTCTTGCCAACAGGTGCTACTGTAGTTTGTGTGTACAATTTAAAGGCAGATTTCTCTCTCAACAAACAAAAATAACATTTTACAAAACTCTCATAACTCCCCTCATTTTACAAAAATAGTAATATTTTGGCACTTATACTTTTTAAGTGTTTGGCCGAGCTTATCATTCAATTTGTGGTGTGTGTCTTGATTTTATAACAAAAATGGAGGTACCAACAATTTTACGCCACCTCCGAATGGTAAATGGTCCCATAAGACGCTCTTTTAACGCAGAATATATTGGCCAATATCAGCCGAAGGGCGACCGCTGCTAAAAAAAAAAAGTTTTATAATTGAAGATGTTACTTGGACTCAGGTCTTACGGAGTGGTAGCACGCACTTTTACCCACTCAGCCACAGGAGCCGCCATCATTTTATATGACAAAAAATATGCACTATATTGAACAAAGATGAGATGAGAAACTCGACTTTCACATATAATGATACGGACCCACCTAAAAATACAACAAAAGTAAATTATGTGGGAGGAGCATGTGAAGTTATGTTACTGAATCTCTGGGGAATGTTAGCTACGAAATCTTGAAATACAATGCCGAAATGAAGAGTTCATGATTTTATCAAACTCGAAGAAATGCGAAGGCTTTACTGTAGCCGAAAATTGTATTTACCTCAAATCAGCATCAAAGCCTTTTGTGATGCTGACAGATTTGGGACAAAAAGGTCGCAGAGTACCTCACCAAAATTATCAGTTTGTTAGTATANTTTTAACGCAGAATATATTGGCCAATATCAGCCGAAGGGCGACCGCTGCTAAAAAAAAAAAGTTTTATAATTGAAGATGTTACTTGGACTCAGGTCTTACGGAGTGGTAGCACGCACTTTTACCCACTCAGCCACAGGAGCCGCCATCATTTTATATGACAAAAAATATGCACTATATTGAACAAAGATGAGATGAGAAACTCAACTTTCACATATAATGATACGGACCCACCTAAAAATACAACAAAAGTAAATTATGTGGGAGGAGCATGTGAAGTTATGTTACTGGATCTCTGGGGAATGTTAGCTACGAAATCTTGAAATACAATGCCGAAATGAATAGTTTATGATTTTATCAAACCCGAAGAAATGCGAAGGCTTTACTGTAGCCGAAAATTGTATATACCTCAAATCAGCATCAAAGCCTTTTGTGATGCTGACAGATTTGGGACAAAAAGGTCGCAGAGTACCTCACCAAAATCATCAGTTTGTTAGTATACATATCGTCGTTTAAGATGCAAAACCGCGTATCAGCAAAATTCAAAACGGCGTATGTGAAGTTGTAGAAATTATTTTCTAGAGCGTAATAACACTGATATTTCAAAATGGTTCTCTTTTTATAAAGCAATCGCATTTCTGGATATATATTTCAGGACGAATGGATATGGATTGAGCCAAGAGCTTGTGTGAGCAAATCCAATTCTTGGCAGTCAATACCAGTTACGCGGTTTTGTGGAATGACGATACGCGGTTTTGTACTTTAAACGACGATAAATTTTGGTATTTCAAAATCAAACATCTAAATTACGAATTCGAATAAATCAGTGGTGCCACAGGGTTGTGTCATATCCCAACTTTTATTTTATTTCTATCTGAAAAAAAAAACAAAGGAAGTCCTCTAGATCTCATATAATAACGATTTCTCTATAAGCTTCTTTCTATTTGGCGCTGTAGCCGCCTAAGCGATTTTGGCCGAGTTCAACAAAGCACGCCAGTCATTTAATTTCTGTGCCAACTGGCCCCAATTGGAAATGCCAAGTGAAGCCAAGTGTCTCTCCACCTGGCCTTTCCATCTCAGTGGGTGCCTTCCTCTTCCTCTGCTACCACCAGCGGGTTCCGAATTGAATAATTTCAGAACTGGAGCGTCGGTGTCTATTGGAATGACATGACCAAGCCAGCGGAGCCGCTGTGTTTTAATTCGCTGTACTATGTCCATGTCGTAGTAAAGCTCATACAGCTCATCGTTTCATCGTCTGCTGTACTCACCGTCGCCAACGCGTAAAGGCCCGTAAATCTTCCGCAAAATCTTCCTCTCGAATACTCCAAGAGCCGCCTCATCGGATATTGTCGTTGTCCATGCTTCTGCGCCATATACCAGCACGGGCATGATGAGTGACTTATAGAGTGTGGTTTTCGTATGTCGAGAGCGAACTCTACTCCCGAATTGCCTACTCAGTCCAAAGTAGCACTTGTTGGCAAGACTGACTCTGCGTTGGATTTCCATGCTGACATTATTGTCGGTGTTAATGCTAGTTCCCAAATAAACGAAATTCTCTACTTTCTCGAAATTATAAATCTCAACAGTGACGTGGGCGCCTATCTATTGTGGGGTTTCCAGGCCTAAGGCCACACTGATAAGGCCCAATCAGTTCATTAACGGTAGGCTTCAGTCTTTCACACAATACGCTAGATAAGACCTTGTAACCTATGCTTAGAATGGCGGGGTCGCCTTTATTGTGGATTGGGCAGAGCACACTTAAATTCCAGTCGTCGGGCATGAACATTTTCTGTATAAGAGTTGATGCATGCACTTTATCAACTACTTACCACCGTACTTGAATAGCTCAGCTGGCAGGCTGTCAGCTCCAGCAGCTTTGTTGTTTTTCAGCCGCGTAATCGCTATTCGCACCTCGTTATGGTCAGGTGGAGGGACATCGACTCCGTCATCATCGACTGGAGGCTCGGGTTCTTTTTCTCCACAACGTTTCGTGCTGGTACCACTCAGTTGCGTGGAAAAGTGTTCCCTCCATAATTTAAGTACGTTCTGAACATCAGTTACTAGGTCGAAATTGTTGTTCATACAGGAGTACGCCCTGGTCTTGAAACCTTCCGTAAGTCGCCTAGCTCTCTGGTAAAATTTTCGGGCATTCTTCCTGTCGACCAGCATTTCGAGCTCTTCGCACTCACCTATCTCGGCCTCTCTCTTCTTATTGCGGCAAGTAAGTCTCTGAGAGCAGGTGTGAGAAAGGAGTAGCGAATGCATTGGCTGTCTGTCGTAATTGCAGCTTTTCGACGTTAAGCTTTCCTTGCATATTTGGGCGTATATTTTTTGCTGCACAGAGGCGAGTACGTATCTTGGCTGCGACAATATAGTAGTCCGAATCGATGTTTGGGCCTCGGAGTGTGCGTACGTCTAAAACACTGGAAGCATGCCTTCCATCTATCACAACATGGTCGATTTGGTTTCTCGTTTTTCGATCCGGATACAGCCACGTAGCTTGATGAATCTTTTTATGCTTGAACTTATTTAGTACTGCATACGACCATGTTTCGGGCCCCGGTGAAATCGATCAGCCTCAGTCCGTTGTCGGACGTTTCGACGTGGAGGCTGAATTATCCGACGGTGGTTCCAAAGATCCCTTCCTTGCCCACCCTGGCACAACACCGAATGTGCGCTCCTTTGCATGGCAGCTGTAGTATACGTCGCAAGGCCCCAGGTATTGCTTGCCTTGCCGCGTCCAACGCATATCTGGGATGGCGGTGATGTCAGCTTTTGTTCCTACGAGGACATCAAACAGCTTCTGCATCTTCCCCATTAAGGGTCCGGACATTCCAGGTGCATGCACTCAAATCGTAGTCCTTTAAATATTTGCTGTGGTCGTCATAATATGTAGAGGGGGGCCTCATCCGAGGCATTGTTTCGCTTCTTCACTGGAACGGGTTTTTACGTGGCGTGTCCAAAACCCAGCGCACAACCCATTGCTGGGTCGGGGGTAGTTTCGCCACCAAATACAAGTTTATACACCGAGCCGCTTGCTCCAAGACAGACACACCCGCTTGCAGCCGAACCTACTTATGAACAGACGCTGCCAAGCCGGTTAGACATTTACTTCTATGGAGCGCTAACTAACTTTTGACAGCTGGCTTTTCTGCTTAGCACTCTCAAACTCAGACGCAGCTTAATCGCTCGCCGGCTTTTTAACTGACTTTCAAAAAAAAGGAGGTTATCAGTTCGTCGAAATATATATATTTTTTATGTATGTTACCGCATAACTTTTGACTACGTGAACCGATTTAGATAACTCTTTTTGCATCGGAAAGATAGTATCTCATAGGTGGTTCCATACTAGATCCGATCATTGGATTATGAAATATATATGTATATCTTATAAATGTGAAAGTTTGTATGTTTCGATGTTTGGGAAATCATCACGCGGAAACTACTGATCGGATTTGCATGAAATTTTGTACGTTGATAGCTGATAACCTAGGTTGGAAAATAGGCTACTTTTCTTAAGAGTTGCCACCTGT
>NW_016183421.1:0-5564 GCF_001687245.7 Rhagoletis zephyria | reverse complement strand
TGTGTACATGTTCGCTTTGTAAAGGTACCCCACTTGGCACCAACCACCTTTTAGTAGTGCACCTATGGTCCTAACGGCAATCCCATACGAAAGATTGAAGCCCTTTATTAACCAACTGATTGGATCTTATCAGTGTGGCTTCAAAGCTAGGAAGCTAGAAGAATAAACATTCTTCTGATGCAATGAATTATCAATGTTACTCCAAAACTGGCACACCTATTCAATCCACCATTATACAGATTTCTACAATGTGTTAAGTCCTGGAAAGACCATAGACAAAGAAATCGGCACGAAGCACCTTTTCGTCAATTTTAACGGCGCTTTTGATAGCGTGAAGGGAAGGTGCCACTACGACGATATCTCTAACCTTAAGATCCTCTGACGTGCGACTTCTTCAATTTGAAAGTTGGAAACTGCGGTAGGCGTAAACTGATGGTAAAAACGCTGACCAAGAGTTCATATAAATATAAAGTTTACTAATATTATTTGGCTGATAATTTGTTTGATGAATTTAAAAAATAATGTTTCTATTAACTCCACAAAGGTATTTCTGATATAAATAAATTGATATTTCACGAGGGACCTAATTTTTCTTCTCGTATACTATGTAGTTCATATATTATTATGGAATAAGATCGGTTCTTCTAAAATTAATTTTGAAACTAAAGCGGAACTAAAACACGATGACAAATGAAACCATAGGAATTGTTGCTCAGCGTGACTGCGCTGCTTCGTATACAAAGGGAATATGTAAAATGTCTGCCCACCACTGGCTTAAATGTTTATCATCATTGTTTACGCATACAATTATCATGTCAGCTGCATAACTTCGGCGGATTCTGAGTATTTCATTCTGGGTTATTTTCTTACTTAGTTCAACTATTTTAGTAAAGTACTTGTGTAACAGTTTGTTGCCTTTGTATCATATATGTACGTATATATGTATGTATGTACAATGTACCTTATATGTAGGTGTGAGTGTACGTATAAGTGTATGTAATCTTGTATAACCCCTTGACTTAGGTTTTGGCTAAAAATCCCAGAAAGAATCTTAATTCGCTTTAAGTTGTAATGTAATAGCGATGCCCATATGAGCCGCGTAAGATGGGAAAGAAAAAAATCTCGGAAAAGAAAAACGAAGTCAGTAGATTGCGTGTACAGGGCCGACAAGAGAAAATCCGGGCCCGGTACTAAATATGGGCCGGGCCCTAGCCCCACCACAAAAAACATGTGTATATCGATATTTTAATCAAATTTATCAACTTACCAAATTGTATTTAACTTCGGCAGTGTGCCTCAACTTAGCGTACTCAAATTTTTAACGATAATAACTCATATGACCCTAATTCCCACCAGCGAGGTAGTACGGGGCAGTAAACCAACTGCCTCGTAAATAACAAGAGCTACAGAACAAATGTAGATCACGAACCTGTTGGAAACTCAATTTCTTACAAAAAAGTAACGCTGGCTCGATATTTCTTGAGATATTGGGCTTTGAAGTTGAGGTAGTAAGGAATTTTCATTATTATTGAAATTGAATTTCCTACGAGTTTGTCATTTACATTTTCTTGTGTTGCTCTTGCTATTTACGGGATAGGGGTGGAAATGTGAGCTATTTGATCATACATGTGCTCAGCTCATAATTGCCAACGTAATGCATTTCATACTAAACTTAAGGCCGGTCCACATAGAACTTTCGCGTTGGCTTTGGCTTTGGCGTTAGTTTGACAGAACGCACGTTAAAAGTATGCTTGCTACAATCAACGCTTGGCAGCGAATGCTTTGAGCACTAGATTTAAATACTAACGACAGATAAATTAATATTTCATATCAATAATTGCATGAAACTTGATATTTCTTACCTACATTTGATTAAAAATTAAAAATATTTCACATAATTTTATTTATTTGCAACAGCTGATTGACAACGCGCGCAAAAAGATGAGAGATGCCCATCTTTTTGTGGGCGTTAGCTTTGGCGTTGGCGTTGCCGTTGATATGTGGACATGTCCATATAATTGTGTGTATTCATAGTCAGCTGTTAATCAACGCCAACGCCAAAGCCAACGCCAAAGTTCTATGTGGACCGGCCTTTATTGGCTCGTAGTTATAGCCCTGTATGCAGCTCTCAAGAAAACGGTCAAGAAAAAATTGCCATTATTTCGCGTGTGTGTCCAAGGAATTTTGACATTTTTGATACCTCACAGCCAGTTGCCTCACTCTTTCCTCAAGAAATAATGGAACGGGCATATATTTCTGTTGCAAATCTGGGTTGCCTTGTGCTCTTTTTTCACAGAAAACTTTAGAAAACCGTAGTAGAAAGCGTAGTAAATTTCTTAAGAACTGCGTACTGCCGTAAGGAAATTTGACTCAAGAAAATTTCTTAGACATTTCTTGTACGTCATTTTATATGGAGTTTTTGCTTTTCTTGAGAGCTGCATACAGGCCTTATAGTCAAAATAAAGTCATCGAGACAATTGCAAATGATTGTAGTCTCACTTTCTTTAGGTGTTCCCACCAATGCAAGTACTTGGAATCGGAATTCGTAAAATGTAATGTACAGTGCGTAAAATATTATATTAGTTATTACCAGGAGTTTAAAGGAAATATCGTGATCGTTTTATAATTTCTATTTTCTACGCGCCGCTTATCGGAATCCAATTTAATTTCTGTACTAAGTAATCATATCTCTCCTGGGACGTGGGTTATATGTAAGTATGTATTTAGTTAATACTTACACCAGCTGGTTTTAATTATTTACTTACCCATTAAAAAATTTTCCAATTTTGGTAATCGTTGGGTTTTGTGTTTAATTTACAGTTCCTTGACCATTGGGTAGAATTCTACCCAAAATTCAACATTAAAATAAAATCCACCCAATAAAAAATTCAACACTCATCGAAAATATTTCTAGGTTAAAGTTCTTGTTTTAGTTAAATTTTTGAGAATCGAAAATAAGTGGCCACCTTACCCTAATATCCTAAAACAAAAATGGGCCAATTGAAGGAAAGTAGGCAAAATATGATAAAAAGTTCTCTTGCAAACTTTCATCGCGAAAAGCCCTTTTGA
Organism: Rhagoletis zephyria; assembly: GCF_001687245.7. Lineage (NCBI taxonomy): Eukaryota > Metazoa > Arthropoda > Insecta > Diptera > Tephritidae > Rhagoletis > Rhagoletis zephyria. Next base: position 2,495 of record NW_016183421.1, on the reverse strand, counting down.
CAGAAAGCTCTTGAGCATCTCCTATATCAGTGATGTTCAAAACAGCGCCCGCAGGCGGAACTCTTCAAAAATATCTCCAGATTTTATATGGGCGCGCATAAAGTAAAAGCGAGAGGATAACATTTTGCTCGCGCTCCTCTAACAGTCACAATGGCGGAGTGAGCAAAGCCCTGGCATTCAATTCGAGAGATCCGAGGTTAAAATCCTCGAGCAGCGGGATTTTTTAATTTAAGTGTCTTTTAATTTTTAGATTTTATTATTTTAAAAATAAAAATATGAATTTTTTAATTTCATGTGATTTCTAAGAACTTACATGTAAGGTTTTTATTTATTTTTTTCGGTTTTAATTTAATTTTGTTTTCATTTTTAGATTTATCGTTTTCAAAAGAAAAGCATTAACTTCATTTAATTTTTTGGAACCTTTTTATTTATTTTTACTTTTTCAGTAATAATTGTTTTAAAAAAAGAAGATATATATCGATGGCTGAGTAAAAGATCGACATATCTCGGCTGCCAGTTCGAAAACGCCCTACTTCAGAATTTTATTGAAAACACTATCTCATAAACTCCGATTCGATTCAAAAACGCCCTATCTCAACACATTTTCATTGATATGATGTGATATGATATGAATGAGGTACGGTATTTTTCAAAAAAAAAATCTGAAATAGGACGTTCTTCAATCAAATTCTGAAGTAGAACGTTCTTGAAAACTTTCGAGTTCAAAAAGTTTTATGAGTAATGAACAAATCATTACAATCATAATATGTATACAACATATAGATTTTTTAACGGTCTCGCTCAGAACTAGCGGGAAATGAGGTAAAATCATAATTGGTGATCACAATAAATATCTTTGTAAAAGAAATAAAAAAATTTGTGTTTTGCTATAAAGATTTGCAAAAAATAACAATTTTCTTATAAAATCCATATGGCAAAAAGTTTGTCCATCAGTAAGTCAACCTTCAATCCTAATAAGAAAAATTTCTTATTTTTATTTTAACATTTAATTTTTTATTACCCGCTTTACTAAAAAAAAAGGTATCGAATTTCGTCATCGTAATAAGCCAGAGAGCAATAACACATCACTTTCGTGATCAACACCAGCCACCGCCGCCGCCTAACGCTCCTAGACTACCGATGCCTCCACCGCTAATTCCACCAATTCCGCCACCGATGATACCACCATATCCGAGACCAACACCACCACCATATCCGTAACCGTTGCCATAGGTGGCAGCGTAGGGCATTGGAGCTGGGAGTGGAGCTGCAATTGGAGCTGAGACAGCCGTTACTACAGGTGTAACAACCGCCGAGGTGGCTACAGAAGGATAAGCCGCACCACCGCTGGTATAACCACCGCCATAACCGCCACTACCATAACCGTAACCACCATTATAACCGGAACCATAGCCAGTACCATAGCCGCTGCTGTAACCGCCACCGGGCACCACAGATACCTTAATCACTTTGACAATGTTCTCACCACCATTGGAGTAGGGTGTGATACCATAGCCACCGCCATAGCCGCCACCATAACCACCGTAACCGCCACCATAACTGCCACCGTAACCACCACCATATCCCGGTCCATAGCTAGGACCGTAACTGGCGCCACTACTGCCACCTCCTGCAAGCAACGCCAATTTCCCGAAAGTCGCCTGGCTGGGGGCCAGAAATGCGAAAAGGACAAAAGCACAGATAAGTGTATTCATTTCGTAATCCCTTGATTTATATGTAAGGGACAGTTTAGTTCCTTCTTTTCCAGCGATTCCAATTATGCCTGCTAATCCACAAAAGCTTACAACTCAACTGATACTGATCGATGACCGCCAATGGCCATTTATACAAATATTCACACTATCCAACTGATTTTTGGGTCTGGGTCAGAAACAATGCATGTATTGTTCTATCCAAATTTGACCGTGTACTAAAACAACGAGCACTAACAGTTGAATCGTTTGCGGCCCATATGCCTAAATATTAGCAGGCAAACATAAGTTTTACGGTAAGTAACAAGTAAAAAAATTAAGAATTGTCAATCGCCACCTGCCTTCTTTTTCGACAGAAAATCGTTAATGAAATGTAAAAAGGCCGTAGTTTACATCATTTATAAATCTTTTTTTTTTTTGGCATCATTAATTTGCTTTTTCTAAAGCGCATCTTCAATGAAATTTTTGGAACAGGAAATTAGAAACCATCGATCTTATGGAACTTTGCAAAAGACCCTACACAGAGTTTATCCTTTACGTTTAGGTTTTTTGCTTCCCATTTAAAATAAAAATACAAATTTCAGTTAAGGCCTTTTTAGATTTGAACAACAATGTACATACTACATATGTACATAAGTAAATATGTAAATACTTAGATACATTTTTAGTAATTTTGGTGGATACAACAGTATAACTAGCTTCTTCTTGATGTCATAACGACTGCAGTCTATTAAGTTTCGGTTGAGCAACAACTTTCAAAGGAATTAACACTTTCGCTCACTG
>NW_016183420.1:0-5565 GCF_001687245.7 Rhagoletis zephyria | reverse complement strand
CCATAAAGGACTTCACCACAGTTTTTTTACTGGATATACTGAGGTTTTAAGATCGCGGCTAGCTCGTGCAAAGATGAAGATGGAAATCTGGTAACAGATGCCCAGAGTACACTTGAGATATGGAGGGAACACTTCTCAATGCTTTTGAATGGCGACACAGGNTTTAAATGGCGAAACAGATGGCGCCTTTGATGAATTAGAACCCGAACCAATGTATAGGGACGAAGCTCACGTCCCTCAACTCGACCAAGACGAGGTGAGAACAGCAATAAAGCGGCTTAAGTATAACAAGGCCCCCGGAGCCGACGGTATACCGGCTGAGCTATTCAAAGCTGGAGGCAAAGCTTTTCAGCAGAATTTGGCCTGATGAATACATGACCGAAGACTGGCATCTCAGTGTACTTTGCCCAATCCTCAAGAAGGGAGATCCCGCCGTTTGCGCCAGTTAGCGCGGAATAAGCCTTCTTAATATTGCATACAAGGTCCTGTCGACAATACTGTGTGAAAGACTGAAGCCGTTCAAGAACCAGCTGATTGGACCTTATCAGTGTGGCTTCAGACCTGGTAAGTCCACCATTGACCAGATTTTCACAACACGTCAAATCATGGAGAAGACACTGGATGAGCAAATCGACACACACCATCTTTTTGTGGATTTTAAAGCTGCTTTTGATAGCACGAAGAGGAGCTGCCTGTACGACGCCATGTCCATATTTGGGATCCCCGCAAAACTAATACGTAGAGTTACGTTGAGCACAACCTTCAGCTCCGTCCAAATTGGGAAGGATCTCTCCGCGCCGTTTGAGACCAAACGAGGTTTTAGACAAAGCGATTAATAAGAGTTGCCAATCTGAATCGCAGCGGCACCATATAAAGCAAAAGAACGATGCTGCTGGCGTATGCAGATGATACCGATATCGTAGGTCTCAAACAAAGGAACGTAACCGCAGCATTTTCCAGTTTAGAAAAATAAGCTAAAGAGGTTGGTCTAGTGGTGAACGAGGGCAAGACAAAGTACCTCCTGGCAACATAAAAAGAGGCCGCGCGTTTCGGGACACACGTCACTGTTAACAGATATAAGTATATTTGAAGTAGTGAAGGACTTCGTCTACCTAGGATCTGCAGGTGGATAGTCAGGCTACTAAATTCAAGGATAGCTGAAACCGACATCGGAAACAGCGTGGTACAGCTAAAAACTGCAAAAGGTTGCCCGCAGGGAGGAGTTTTATCTCCTCTCCAGTGGAGCTTAGTTGTCAAGACTATGCGGATGACATTGTGATTATCGCTAGAGGTAAGTTCGTGAGCACTCTCTGTGATATAGTGCAAAGGGGACTAGCCGATTATCTACGATTTTGAAAAAAAACTCGTGTTTTGCCTATAGTGCGGCACTCAAAGCCCCATCATCATTTGAGGTCAAGTCATCTTTGGTTCTTGAGTGCATTGAAAAGCTCTACGGCCTGACGAAGTACAATGGCATCCAATTAACCTGGGCACCAGGTCACATAGGAGTTGCGGGCGCCTATAAGGCCTGCGCCTTTCCCAGCGATTGCACCTAGTACGATCACGGAACAGCTCAGTAAAAAAGGAACAGGCTAAGAAATCAACACTGGCGTAACACTACAGATACAACCTTACGAGGTACAGGGCAATTATTAATATCTCCAAAGGAAAGTTAAGGAAAATAACAGGTTTTCTGACGGGTCACTGTAGATTGAGAGGTCACCTGCATAGGCTAGGGATCTGGTCAAACGACCTATGTCGTTTCTGCGATGTGACTGAGGAGACTCCTGCGCACCTGTGTCGCGAGTGTGAGGCGGTAGCGAAAAGACGGGAAAGGTCCCTAGGCGAATTCTGGCCAAGTGACATATTAATACAATCGCTAACCTCTGGGGATCTCTTCAAATTTTTGAGTTCTATAGGATTACATGAGGTACTGTAAATAGTTGAGACAACAATAGATCTCTTGATCGCAGTACATACCTCTATTAATTACCTATCTTTTCTAAAAGCATTAATTCAAAATAAAATTGGCAGTTTTTATGATTACAAAACTATGGTACCAGTATTTTACAGTGTTCAAGGATCATTCTCAAGTTTTCCCAGATACACATTTAAATAAATATGAATATTTCTTTTATACCACATTAATGGAAATTTACCGAGAGCGGATTACAGATGTAACCAAAGCAATGATTGCCACACTAGTTAACTAATTGATTAGTTTTGTTTGTTATCTCAAAATTTATATGAAGATATGTAATAGGAAGAATTCACATAGGCATATATACATACATATTACATACATACATATGATTGTCTTATACACCACTCCAATGCAGCACCTTTATGGCTTCTAGATTGTAAATACCAAACACTCGGCTTCTAAACTTTTGCTCAACCCCTTCAAAATACAGTTTATCACTACATACATACATATGTATTTGAATATTACTAATTTGACATTGAGTTATTGCGTTGGTAGCAACAATGCCGTGGCGCGTGAGTTCATCATTTTCACACAAATAAACCCATGAAAATGGACATATGTACATATGCTGAGGGAAACTAACAAATACTGTATTGATATATGTATGTACATATGTATTGAGTGTGACAAATTCTATTAGTAAATACAGTAAAAATCTTATTGAAGTGCAGCGCTACTACGAAAAGTGATAACTAAAAGCATATATGTACATAGCTACAACATACGGTGGCGAGTACGTAAATAGGGAAAAGAATTTTAGCCAGTTTTGCCGATTTTTCTTTATTTAAAAAAATATTTGTTGTTTTTTATGAAACTTACTATCTAACACTTACTATCTAAGAAAACCCATGTACATAAATAAAAATTACAAATTTTGCAGAATATAAAAAAAATCTAAGAATTTTAACAAATCAAGCCCTTTCCGTCGAAAAGACGTAAGCGAAATTTTTTTCATAATTTTATTTTTGATGCAGAAATGTTTCTAGAGCATCAATATGCATTTCTGCATCAAAAATAAAATTTTGAAAAAAAATTCGCTTACATCTTCTTGGCGGTTAGGGCTCACAGTGTTGATACAAGTTTTAAACTTTTTAATCGGATTTTTTAGATTTTTTCTTGGTATGCAGTTTTGTAGGCCATTAAATTTTAGTGCAATAAAGTACATGTTCGAAGTAGCTAGGACTTAGCGTTGATTTTTGGCAGTTTTTTGTTCGCGCATGTATGGAGAAAATGTGCAACACCTTCCACAAAAAAAAATTCCAAAAATCAATGCTAAGTCTTAGCTACTTAAAAGTTGTACTTTGTGTCACTAAAATCGAACGGGCTACAAAACTGCATACCCAGAATATTTCTAAGAAATATAATAAAATGATGAAACGTTGTCGAATTGCGTAAGTTTTTGTATAAAGTTGGAAATTTCGACTTACATTCTGGTTGTTACAGCCAATTTCACGAAAGCAATTTAATTGAAAAATGATTTTAATTTTTTAAATTTTATGTGGAAATTTACAGAAAATTACAAATCATTTGCCATTTAAATTGCTGGTGAAATCGGCTGTTAGATAATAAGCTACACTTTCATAAAAAAAAAATAAATAAAAATTAGATAACCGAAAGGGAATATTTATATTTTCGCCACTGTATATTGGCAGACAAATGCATGCTCGTATGTATATATGTATACTTACATATGTATCTAATTATGTATATAAGTATGTACGCATAGGTTTTTCTACTCATAAATAATGATGGTCTGCACTTTTCCTTCTAAGCATTTTGATTTATTCACCAAAGCTAATGCAATTTTGTAATGCTTTTTAGTTATGCACAAACATAGCGATAAACAGTGAGTGACACAAGTAAATACTCGTTCATATACGAGTGAATACTATCTACTAGGTACATATATAGACAAACACATTGAAGCGCATGAGCGATAGTACTATTTAAGAAAACGATTTATTGAAAATTCGTTGGTTGTTGGGTGAATGCTGGGTTTTTCGTTGAATATTTTCCTCCTATATATTAGGGTGGTCCTTAAATGTAGGAAGAAAATTTTTACATCCCATTTCCTTAGTCTCAACCCCTACGTCGATGCTACTATAGTCGAAAATATCACTATAAATATTGATCGCGATAGGAGACTAAGGCGTGCTGCACAAGGGTTAAAATTCAGATTACCCTATGAAGACGTCTTAACCGACTCCAATCGGGACCAACATTTTGGGTATTAAATGAAAAAAAAAAATTTTTAAATATTTGACCCCCTTGCGACACGCCTTAACCGTCTCCAACCGGGACCAAAATTTATATGTAATATCTGTGACCGCGGTATTACCGATTTAGGGGGTAAGAGTGAAAAAAACCCTTCATTTTATTTTTTAAGGACCAACCTAATGTGTATATACAAGTACATATATGTAAGCACTTAGCTGCTTAAACAGAAAAACGAAAAGTTTATTTATCAGCCGCCACTGAGTAAGCGGTCCTCTAGATGCAAGAGCGCTTAGTGTGTGTGTGTGTGTGCGGGCGCGCGTGCGCGATTCGAACCAACGAAGGCAAGCGCGCCTGGCAGCAAGAAAAGTGAACGGCTTCTAATTGGTATTAGGAAAAATTTCGACTGCGGTTTCGTTAGCAACGCGCGGCATGCGACCAAAATTCCAAGCGAAGCTAAAAAAGCAGCTTCACCGCCTGCTAGCGTATGACTAAAAAGCTCTGCGTATGTTTGTGCACTTTTGCATTAGCGGTGCTTAGTTAGTTGTAAGCCGTATGCAATCCCCTCTAATTAAAGTGAATTTCTTACTGTTACGCTGAAAATGTGGTGTGGCATCAAAGCGCGAGCGCGCGCAACCGAGCTAAGGAAGTGCAACGCCTGCTTTGCTGCTTCCGCTTGCCACTAGCGCTTACCGCATCGCGTTTGCCTTCGCTCTTGCGCTTGCGCGTTAGGCACATTTTCTGCTTTATGCTGGCTTTTACTCGCTAATGATAATTGATTTGCTACAATTTCATTTTTGTTGATTTAGTAGCAATGATGTGGCATGTTGAGCAAGCAACGCGAATAGCAACAAAAAGCGCAAGTGCACTTTTGTAAGCTAGATAACTGACAAAGTACATGTGATATATGTATAGGTAGGCTCTTAACTAAATGCGCGCTAGCATCTAAAGCGCGCGCGTGGCATTCGGCAAAGCTAAAAGCAACAATTGTAGTCGCGCGCGCGCTCGTCTTGCCGCCTTGCGCAGCCCCACACACCTTGCCGCTGCCGCATCGAGTGGCGCATTTGGCGGCACATGTCAAAGTGGCCAACTTAAAATTGGACATTTTCTCTGATTTTTTTCGCGCTTCGTTTGTTGAGTAAAATCCGCTTTGCGGAAACGCTGTGCCCATGCACCGTTAAATTCCAACACATTTTTTTTATAATTTTTTTTTTGTTGCAGGTGCCCGCCGCGCTGTTGACAAGCTACGCTGCAGCTTGCAACAACAAAAACTACAAAAACCGCGACAAATAACAGCCAAAGCTCAGGCATGCTCAGCAGCAGCGTTTGATGCGACCGCAAGTCTTTAAATTTTGATTTTTTAT
>NW_016183418.1:0-5566 GCF_001687245.7 Rhagoletis zephyria | reverse complement strand
TTGACGGAGCAAAGTTAAAGCACAGATTGGGACGTTACCATTAGTTTTTCGAACATAAACGCGATTCAATATGGCAATTGTACCGCATTTCTAATAACTGAAGCTGATGCCACATAAAACTTTTGCTTCGCTTTACGTGACAGATTCGCTTTGACAGATAAGATGAATTGTATGAAAATGCACAAAGCATGCCACATAAATCGTTGAAGCTGCAGCGCGAAGCGAAAAGATGGCCAACTCCCATCTTTTTGCGCGCTTTGACAATCAGCCGGTTTAATATTTATTTTGTTTCGTCCAAATTCGGGTTTTCATGCAGAAACATAAAACTTAATTACATTGCTGATAATTTTAAAGCAAAATATATAAAATCCACAGCAACTTTTACGAGTAAAAGTTAGGAAATGTTAAATATAAGAAAATGTATGAACTCAATTTCGATGGATTGAAGCTGACGCATTGATTCTGTTCACGCAATTATTCTATTTATAAATTTCGAACTTCATTCAATTGTCTAATTTCGAAATGGGACAACTCGAGCACTTGTACGTGTTTAGTCGCATGTGTGTGTATGTGTGACATGGCGTAGCCTGTATGGGCGACGTGCATAGCTCTCACACAATTTGAGTTTTGTTATCAGCTTTAGAGGCTAAGGTTCGAGTCCTACAGCCAAGTTTTTTTTTTTTTCATTACTAATTATTATTTTTGACTATTTTTTTTTATCGCTTTTCACATACTATTTAGTTATTATTTTTTACAAATTTTATTTTTATCGCTTTTCACATACGAGCCGATTGCAATTCGCTTCACTTTAATAGCACAGTTTTGGTCATGTGTGGAAAATACTTCTTTATGTAGATACATCTTTGTATGTACATATCAGAGTTGTGAAAAATGCATTAATTTTTTAATGCATGAATGGCATTTAAAGCAATAATGTTAATGTAAAAAATTAATGCATTAATTTCTGAAATTTAATGCAAATGAATATTTCAATGCATTAATTCTGAAAAATGTAATGCTAATGAATTTTTTTTTTTCATTAAAATATCCAAGCTAATGCTAGTGAAAAAATTTTAATGCACTAAAATGTTTAATACTTTTTCTCGATTGCATTATTAAAAACCATTAAATTTTTTTCTAGTAAAATATAAATAACCTCTTTTGGAAGGACTTGGAATAATTACTAATAGTTTTTTCAGCTTCATTATATTATGTGTATTTGTAGAAAAATTCTTCTAAACATTGTTAGATGTTTTATGAAAATGAAAGCAAATGTGCACGCAACGCAGAGTGCTTTTTTAGATTTTTGTGTTGATTGTTGATGCATACCGATTACATATATTAGGTATGAGCCAAAAACGGACAGATAGCCAGTTTAGCAGCGCATGTACACGAATGAGGATCTACTTTGATCTAAATCAATGAATAAACCGTTTTTTAGTTCCATTTGACAATGTGATTTTACCTATTTAACGACAAATGCCATTGAACTTGACATAGTGGAAACCAGCCTTAACGTCCGTCACTATCTTTTTTTACCTTAAAATTCTACCCTCAACGTCAGCAAAGAATTTTTACTTCAAAATAAAATTAGTTAATGGGGTTTTAATGCTTGTTGTAATTTTAATGCAATAAATTATTGCAATAGCACTCATTTAAACATTTTAATGTTAATACAAAAAAAATCATTGGCATTATTTCTTCGGAATTAATGCATTGAAATTTTCATTTACATTAAATATCAAAAATGAAAGCATTAATCTTTTTCATTTACATTAAAATGCTATGCATTAAAAAATTTAATGCATTTTTCACAACTCTGGTGTATATGTAGGTATGTTCGTGCATATTAGACTTCTGCATGAATCCATTCAAAACTACAAATGATTCATTCATATTCTAATTGAATGAATGCTACTGGCATTGACTTTTATTGAATTTAAATGAATAGGTGTGTTCATATTAGTATCGACATAGCAACATTCAAACGTTGTAAAACAAATTGAATGAATATGAAGGACAATAACTTTTTTATGAATATGAATATGTTCTTGAACTTCTCTTATACATACATTTTTGTTACTTGTAATCAAGATATCAGTTTAGCTAGTGTGAAAACCAAGGCATGCGCTATTCCGAGGTCCTTCTGGCCGAAGGTGGACAGGGGGCGGTCGAGAGCACTCCTCACACTCACAAAGCCGCAGCTCTCACTTTTGGTGGGGGTTCTAACGGGTCACTGTCCAATCGGTATTCACGCAGTAAGGCTGAGAATACTACCGGACCCCGCATGTCGCAGTTGCCTAGAAGATGACGAGTTGGAATCACTTCAACACTACCTTCTTGGGTGCCCAGCATTTGCGAGGCTAAGGTTGAAGTACTTTGGCTTTCATATCCTTAATAGCCCCGAGGGGCTCTGGGGCATTGAGATTAGCCGAACTCGTAAATACATAATCGGCTCGGGGCATTATATTGTGAAGTATTGGGTGCCGTTTAGATTGTGGTTCGGAAAGGACAATCTAATAATTGTCTAAGTGAGCCCCGGATGCATGGGGCTGCCACCTAACCTAACCTAACCATTAACTCAAAAAACTCTAAAAACACCTAGAATTACTCCATATCATATTGAAAAAAGTTTCATGAAAAGAGTCATCCACAATCCGCAGAGTTATCCGATTTTGTAAGAAAAGAATAAATCGACTTCCATTTTTGTCACATAACGTTACTCTCTTTAATTGCGTATATTTAAAGACCATGCGGTCCTATTGTTTTCTTTTTTCGAATAAATGTACAGATAATTATGCACTACACAAAGGTCCAAGAAAGTAAAAGAAAACAAATGCCCTTCCTTTTTTGTATATCATTGAAACGTACGTCTGCCGTACGTGACATATGGAAATTCCCATATGTAGTATAAAAAAACTCAGTTTATGTGGGAGCTGCCACGTCCCCTTTTCCAATAAGTCCCAATCTTTCCATGAGTATGGGATTGATTTCAATAACCCTAATTCGTCTACATGAGTATGGGATTGATTTCATATACCTCAACACCACGTTCCAAAACTGAGCCATGAACACTTCCAGATATATGCACTTCCAAATATATGCAATATGAAAAATTCGGTTTGTGTGGGAGGTGCCACCTTTTGAAAAAAATGTTTTTGCCTTCTTATCCTCGTCCACCTCACGGACTTCATCATATTATCGTTTTAAGCAACCATCTGATTTTCAGGATAACCATCTCCCGTGACAAAGCTTCAAAGGGCAGAAAGGTGCCCTTTCTGCCTTACAAGAGTGTGACATTTTACGAAACGAAGACAACATTCTTTCACCCTATGCCTTTAATTTAGAATCGAACACTAAACGCGAAAGGGGCAATCAAAAGGCAACACTTTTTTAGTAGAAACGAAATCACCATTAATCTTAATTTTATATGGTTGACAAACGGGCTCGATTATTTGCATAAACAGCCTTTATTTGCATTGACTCATGCATTTTCCTCTTTAAAATGCGCATAAGCAGCCGAACAAATGCAGGGAATTTTTGGGAATTAACTGTAGCTGCCAGGTTCGATCCTCGGTTAGAGCGATTGCGATTTTTTTTTGTTTTTATTATTTATTTTATATTTTTTTTATTTTATTTGATCTATAAATTTAATTTTACTTTATTTTGTTTTCATTTGCTTTATTTTATATCACATTTTTTATTTTACTATTAGTTAATTTAAATTTTTAGAGTTGAATTTTAATAAAAAGTCAACAACAACTAACTGAAAGCAACGTAAAAAAAAATATAGAACTTATTAAAAATAGAATTAAAACGAAATAAATGAAAATTCAATTGGCCGTGGGATTCGAACCCACGACCTTGCGGCTCGTCATGCATTTTCCTCTTTAAAATTTTAGAGTTGAATTTTAATAAAAAGTCAACAACAACTAACTGAAAGCAACGTAAAAAAAATATAGAACTTATTAAAAATAGAATTAAAACGAAATAAATGAATATTCAATTGGCCGTGGGACTCGAACCCACGACCTTGCGGCCCGTCATGCATTTGCCTCTTTAAAATGCGCATAAGCAGCCGAACAAATGCAGGGAATTTTTGGGAATTAACTGTAGCTGCCAGGTTCGATCCTCGGTTGGAGCGATTGCGAATTTTTTTGTTTTTATTATTTATTTTATATATTTTTTTTTATTTTATTTGATCTTTATATTAAATTTTACTTTATTTTGTTTTCATTTGCTTTATTTTATATCACATTTTTTATTTTACTATTAGTTAATTTAAATTTTTAGAGTTGAATTTTAATAAAAAGTCAACAACAACTAACTGAAAGCAACGTAAAAAAAAATATAGAACTTATTAAAAATAGAATTAAAACGAAATAAATGAAAATTCAATTGGCCGTGGGATTCGAACCCACGACCTTGCGGCTCGTCATGCATTTTCCTCTTTAAAATGCGCATAAGCAGCCGAACAAATGCAGGGAATTTTTGGGAATTAACTGTAGCTGCCAGGTTCGATCCTCGGTTGGAGCGATTGCGAATTTTTTTGTTTTTATTATTTATTTTATATTTTTTTTTTTATTTTATTTGATCTTTATATTAAATTTTACTTTATTTTGTTTTCATTTGCTTTATTTTATATGACATTTTTCATTTTACTATTAGTTATTTTAATTTTTAGAGTTGAATTTTAATAAAAAGTCAAAAACAACTAACTGAAAGCAACGTAAAAAAATATAGAACTTATAAAAAAAAGAATGAAAACGAAATAAATGAAAATTCAATTGGACGTGGGACTCGAACCCACGACCTTGCGACTCGTTTATCCACATAACTGCCGTATGTTAGGTCAAAATTATTATGTGCATATTTGTGCCAGATTATATGCATAAGCTTTGCCATCTGTCACAGCTTTTAAGCTCTTAATTTTAATTCTAATCTCTTGCCAAAAGGGAGTAGCAAATCTATTCTCTCTATACATGTCTTAATCTTAATCTTAAGCTTAGTCTTAATCTTAATCTCAGTCTTAATTTTAATATTAGTTTTAATCTTTATCTTAATTCTAAACATAATCTTAATTTTAATCTTAAACTTAATTTTAACCTTAATCTTAATATCAATCTTAATCTCAATCTTGATCTTAATCTTAATCTTAATCTTAATCTTAATCTCAATCTTAATCTTAATCTTAAACTTAATCTTAATCTTAATCTTAATCTTACTTAATCTTAATCTTAATCTTAATTTTAATGTTAATCTTTCAAACCCCATCGGAATTCTATATGTTAAGTGCTGTGCGTTGGGTTACCCCTTACACGCAAAGCCCATTTAATATTAATTGAAAACTTGTATCAACCAAAGCATTGTTTATTTGCTCAACAATGATTTTATTCAACTGACAATATTATCCAATCAAGGTAGTCGTTTTGTAATTATTAACAAATATACACTTGTTCCAAGTAGAAGTCTCAAGTAAATTGCAGACTTTCGTGAACTAGATATTTATTTCGCCATATCAAACTATGTCACTTGGCCACTATAACCAAATCTTGGTAATTATAAC
>NW_016183417.1:0-5566 GCF_001687245.7 Rhagoletis zephyria | reverse complement strand
CCCTCTCAACATAATCTTTAAATTTAGGGGAGGACATTAGCAACTTTTTTTTTCGACCCAGTCTATAGTACAGCCAATAGTGACATATGGGGCAGTGGCCTGGGTTTCAATAACCACTCTGGCTACGGTGAGACAACTACAACGACTGGCATTTGTATGCATAACGGGAGCGATGCGCACATGTCCGACGACAGCGCTGGAAGTGGTCCTTGAACTCGAGCCTCTGTACATAACTATAGAACTGGCTGCCAAAAGAACTCTGCTCAATTTCACTAGAGAGGGGTATGGAAGAGGTAAGGTCGTTTCCTCTAGGAACATGGCGAAGCTAGGGTCCTCGCTCCCGCTAGCCATGCTTCCGAGGGATGACATATGTAGAACCATAAGGTTTGAAAAGAGGTATGGTGATCTCCGAAATAGCTGCTATAACTTCTACCGCTTAGACTTTGTTTCTTTTTCAATTTTTCCTAATAAGCAATCGTGGTACAAAGCTCAATAAAAATAGTAAAAGATTTATTATAAATGTTTGGCTTAAGAACGTTAAAAATGGACGAACAATGAAGAACAAACGACGAACTACCGATTGTAATAATAGTTAAGCCAAAAAAATCTGTTGCGGGTGCTAACTACAGGAATTACGTAAAGTGAAAATTGAAAAATTAATTATAAATCTTGGGGTAACGAAAAAACGTTAAAAAGGACGAACATTAAAGAACAATCGACGAACTATCGATGCAATCTTAATATTTTCACAAATGAGGTGCTAACGTCGTTAGGGTAGTTTTTTGACACAAAAATATTTATCCACTATGCGCCAGTGAAACGCGCTCAAATNCATTTTCTCAAATGAGGTGCTAGCGTCGTTAGGGTAGTTTTTTGACACAAAAATATTTATCCACTATGCGCCAGTGGAAAACGCGCTCAAATAAGACACATTATAAAGGAAAATCAAGCGGTCGGAAAGAAAATTTCTTTATGTTCCTTTAGTTCACAAGATCGCAGTGTAGATTTAAACTACCACATAGTTCATGAAACTTCACTTCTGGTTTTTTCTTTTTTTCTTGATAGGAATTTTGGAAAAAGTTAGCAGAACGAAAAAAATTTTAGTATTTAAACAGTCAGGAAAAATGAATCAATTTTGCTTACATCTAAGCGAGAAGGCAACGCTGGGCTCAGCTGCAAATTAGAAAATAAGAACAAGAATCTTAACGTCGCTGGAACGAAAATATTTGAATTTATAGAAAACAGAATAAATTGATTTTTATTAATTTGAGTCGGCATCCCTACAATACAATTTTTCATGCATATAAAGTCCATCAAATACTCCAATAAAAATTTGTGGTTTTTTTTCGAGAAAAACGCGTTTTTTTGGGGGGTTTTAGTGCTTTTTCAATTTCAAAACTTGGCAACACTGAGTTAAGTTATACTTCAGTTTGGTTCTACTTCAGCTTTGTTCTGTTGTTATTTTGCCTATCGTGCGGCATTCGTTCGTATGACAAAACCTTTCGTGAATGCAGCAGTTGCTTTGGTTTGCGAGTGAAGGAGAGGTATAAAGCTTAAAATGAGAGCTGATAGCTTGCAAGAGATTTATGTAGTGTTTGTGCAGCTGTTTAGTAGGCACATACCTAATAAGTATTGAATCGAATAATATTACAACGCAAGCAAGACATGTCCAAGTCCTCATTTCCGATCGTCACTTTATAGATCACGCATAGTTCCATTGCCGGTGACGGTGACGCATTGGACGTTATGTACTTTTATTAATTTCGATAACAACAGTAAGCCTAAACAGCTGAAATAAAATTTGAAATTAAAATATCATAGGTTTTCTATTTTTGAAAGTTAGAAATACCTGTTCGAATGGCAGAAATGGTTTTTTAAAATTCTCCAAGTGTTTCAAGTAGAGTTGGGAAGTTCGCGAACTAGTTCGTTCAATGAACTAGGTCGTTGAATTGATCGAACGAACTAGTTCGAAATTTTAAATGAACTATTTGCTCCCGGTCACAGTGTAATATTTGACCCATCTAGCTGCTTTTAATTCTGTAATACGAAAACTATTGAAGATAGATTAATGAAATTTAGCACAAGGTACGTTATAAGATAGGCGAAGCTTTTTACAAAAAATGTTATCATTTAGAGGTACTGTCACGTCAGCTTATTATATAACTGTAATTTTTAAAAAGGCAAAAGCTGAAATATTTAACTAACTACAAAAGCTAAAATGCCCAAAATTGATATATACAATTTCTTTATAACAAGGAATTATAAACAGAGAAATGGAGTTAATTACAATTTTTTTTTTTAATATGGGCGTGGGAAATATCGATAAAAAAGTCGAGTAGAGTTAACCAAATTCCGTTATAAGTTCAATATTTCTTGCTCTATTTACAAAAAGGGGGTACCATTGGAAAGGTAATGAATCAAGCTTTCTCTATTCAAAAGCGAAAATACAAAAATTCGTCTCGGTCGAGATTAAATAGAAATAATAGGCCTGAAAAAAGAAAATTTCATCATAACCAACACTTTACAGCAGCTAAAGTTGCCTTGTTTAAGGTCTAAGCGGAGTGGAAAATAAACTGATACACAAACTTTATCGAATAATCGAATTTAATAAATTGCTAAAATTTAATTTAAGTTAACATAGCTTTACTTTAACATGAAATACTCAGTCCGAGTTTACTAAATCCCAAAAATTTATACTCATTAAAAATAACATATCTAAAAAAAATAAGATCAAAATGGTATTTTAGGCAATTGTTGCATAAATCACATGACACCAACAACTTAAACATTGAGATTCAGTTTCAAATATACAAGTTTAAATATTATTGCGCTTGGTAATCTTCCAAATCACTCTACACTTTGATATAAATTTGTAGTTTTATTGTTTCGTCTTTATCAGGCATTTCTATAAACATTTTTGATGTTGTTTTGAAATTTGGCGATATAAAATAATTTAATTAATATTTTCTAGAATTGGGAAGTAATACACTGTGCGGTTGCCTGTTTCTTTATTACATATATTCCTAAATTGTCATTTGGCTCTATTACTAGATGCATGAGACAGCGTTTTGCAATTACATAATACAAATTTTTACCTTGGCAACACAACTTTCAACGAATATACCAATTGTCATTTCAACGAAAATGATGAATGACATTTGGTGAAGAATAAGTTACAATTTCCCGCGTTCGTTTTTTTGCGCTCAAACAAAACAAAGCGATAGTTGTTCTGTATAAAAAGTGAGTATTTTATTTCATTATTATTTCTAAATTATTATATATTAAAGAAATATATGTTCTCTTTTACAGATACCAGGGAAACGAAGTGAAATTTGGAATTACTTTAAAAACTGGGATGGGAAGTGCGCTTATTGTAAGCATTGTTTGGTTTCCATCAGCTACAACGGAGGATCCATTGGCAATTTAAACCGTAACATGAAGATAAGGCATCCTTTTATTAATACAAAGGCAAAGCAAACAGCAAGCAAGGAACAACCGCCTCAGAGCGATCAGCCTACGCA
Organism: Rhagoletis zephyria; assembly: GCF_001687245.7. Classification (NCBI taxonomy): domain Eukaryota; kingdom Metazoa; phylum Arthropoda; class Insecta; order Diptera; family Tephritidae; genus Rhagoletis; species Rhagoletis zephyria. The sequence goes on along the minus strand of NW_016183417.1, from coordinate 2,045 downwards.
GCATGAGCAACTGGGCCAAAATGAGCAACCAATACACATCGAGCAACTTTCAACATACAATTTTTACAAAAAGCGCCCAATCAAGAGATCAGAGGAGAGAATTAACATGCAGTTAGTAAAAGTGATAGCAAAAGGACATCACGCATTGCGTAATGAACTGCTTTTCATTTAAAATATAATTTAATCTACAACGGAAACAACATAAATAAAAGTTTCAAAGCTTGCACAAATTTCAGAAAAATTAACCAAACTTCGAAAAGTTGATCAATTTGATTATTCGCTATAATTTAATTAGAAGTCATCAGTGAAACAAGATTTAGTTTGTTTCCTTCTCCAACGCGTCAAATTATTTATAAATACGAATAACAAGAATCTAATAGGTAATTTGCGATAAACTTGCACTTTATTAGATTAAAATTTAAATAGCCAAAAATTTTCCCAATATTCTAATTTTGTTAACAACTTTTTGAAGTTTGATTAATTTTTCTTGAAATTTGTGCAAGCTTGAAACTTTTATTTATGTTGTTTCCGTTGTAGATTGAATTCTATTTTTAATGAAAATTATTAAAAATAAATAAATAAACAAAAGTTGCAATCAATATCATTTGAATTTCGGTGCTAATTAGTTGAAGGCATATACTATATGTATGTAAAATAATTATCTTTACTGAATTGTTAAGAAAGCCTACATATACCTAGTACATGTATGATCGCAACTGAATTTCTGATAAGAAAGTTAATATTTATGTTTTTTTGGAACGTTATTCTAAATATAATATTTCAACTGTGTTGATAAAAAAATTTGTACTGTTTTATTTTTCAGACTCACTATATTCAATTGTTTACAGGCATTACAATAAAAATGGATTACAACAACTTTTACATGATATACCTATGAAATACTTCATTTAGCTAAAAATCAATGGAAGAGCTATTAAAAGCAGTTATGTCCAAATATAAATGGTTGCAAAAAAGAATCGAATAAAAGTTCAAAAAATGCTTATTTGCAGCAATTTGTATTTTCGCAATGCCTTGTGTGGTGTACTTGGCGTTTTACGATCATTTCATTAAAGAAATTTAGACATTTTGTAAACTAAAATGAACATGAATGAACTAAATAAACTAGTTCACTTGAGTGATTTGAACTAGGTTGATCGATCAGCGAAATGAACTAGAAGTCCCAAATCTAGTTTCAAGTCACTCAGGGGATTCCCTTAAATTCGTAAAGTCTTAAACTGTGTAAAACTCGGTAAGTTTACGAGTCTCTTATGGAAACGTCCCCTTTGTGAAAAGGTGTAAATAGGTGCGTTAAGTGGCAGTTTGACTGATCAACCAGGATTTTGTTAAGCAATTTTTGTTTCGTAGTATTTTCCATAACATCCCGCCATGTTGCCTCTATCACTCTTATCATATATTTTAGTATAACAATTTTGGCCCCTCGGCAACACTGAAGATTACGAGGTCATTTGAGCATCAAATTTGCCTCATAATTTTATGAGGGGCTCGTCAATAGAGCTCCATACAAATTTTGACAGTTCTTTTACGAAGCTCGTAAATTTACGAGCTTTACGAGGTTTGCGAGGCTTTTTCGAGTTTAAGGGAAGACGCCTACTGAATGTTGCGCATAATTATTATTATGTTTATTTCAGTCTATGACGTACATATATCTTACAGACTAGATAACAACGAGATTTGGGTACAGATACACAAATACCAAATAGAATTTATACATTATTAACAACAAATTGACAATAAAAAGAATCAAGAACGGACTTAAATATACATCTAGGCAGGGAAAAATCAATATCCAATGTTTTAGAGATATTATTATACTCCTTAAGTGCTCTGAAAATTGGAGCGAACGAAAAATAATTCGCTTTGGCAACATCAACGTAAAATGGTAAATGGAACCGCAGGGCCCTGTGAGGAATATAGAAATCGATCTGTTCAAGAAGAGCAGGACAGTCAATTCTCCTAGAGATAATATCAGAGACAGACATTAGTGAATGTACTGTTCTTCTACTTTCTAAAGAATTCTGTCTGAT
>NW_016183416.1:0-5566 GCF_001687245.7 Rhagoletis zephyria | reverse complement strand
CTTAATGCGCAAAGAATGTTTCCACTTCTGGATATTCATTTTGCTCAAGATTTCATATTTTCTCCAAAGCTATATGTACGCTTTTTACTTTAAATGAGAGATCCCTTTCGCCAAGGGCAGGTCGATTAACTCTCCAATATTGATGGTGGGCATCTGGATCAACTATATTGAAGTTTTTTTTCGGAACTGAAAATTGCGGTTTTCAATTCTTGCTACAAGATTTGAAATTTTCGTAACGCTCAACGATTTATTTCTTCAACCTAAGTACCGATTTATTGGAAACTTTTACTTGTGACAGCGATTTTCAAAAACATTTACATTTTTATGGTAAATTACCCCAAAAAGCATTGGGCTTGGTTAGCAATTTGAAAATGATTGGAAGAGCAATCTTTTTTTCGAAAAGAGTTGCCACCTGTTGAAAAATTAAAATGCAAATGATTTGATAATCGATGCCATCAAATCCGCACCGTTCGTCCGATTTTCCAAAATGAAGCGTTAAACTAAAAGCTTTCAACTGTAGATGTGCAATAAGGTTTTACTTTGGGAAAAGAGTTGCCACCTTTAAAAATATTATATTCAGATTATTTAAAAAAGCAAATCAATTATTACAAACTGGGTATCAATCGAAATGGTTTTGAAAAGCTTTTCTTCTTAGCTGAACTATAGGAGGGTTGCCACCTGTTTAAAAAACCATATTAGGTAAGAGAAATATGTATCACCATAAAGGTGCCAAATGAAAAAGGTTCCAGAAAGTAGTAGTTTGAAAATATTTTAAAGAGGGTTACCAGCTGTTTGAAGTGTCGAATTTAGTTTACTTATACATAAGTTATACGAAATATATAAATATGAATACCAAACGACGGGTTATTAAGAATCTTTTGTTTGAACGCTAAGAATATTTTTGAGGTGTTTGAGTAGGGTTGCCACCTGTTTAAAAGTTAAATTAAAATTTTTTTATAGGTTAAATGTATTACTAAAATATGAGTATCAATCGATGTAGTCTGAATTTTTTTTATTTCTGAACTGTATTTAGCGGGGTTGACACATGTTTGAAAATTAAAATTCCACTTAATTCATCAGTTAATTAAAATATGTATTGCCGTGTCTGGGGAAGGAGAGTTAACAATGATTAAGCTTAAAACTACTTCTGAAGAGGGATGCCACCAGTTTGAAAGGGCTAACTCAATATAAAAATACCGTAGTCAAACGAGAGAATGTTAAGAAATATTTAGTTTGAACATTTCGAATGTTTGAAGAGAGTTGCCACGTGTTTAAAAAGTTACATTCAAATTATTCAGCAAGTTGGATAAATTATTAAAAGATAGGTAATCATCGAAATGGGTTTGAAAGGAATTTATCCCTGACTTTTATTTAGGAGGGTTGCCATTTGTTCGAACAATCAAATTCGAATTAGTGCATCAGTTTATTAAAATACATCTGTAATACAAATTCACAGTACGTAGTTAACGCAGAATCGGCAGTTAACTACAGATTTTCAGTACAACGCACTGTAAATTTTGCCCTTAAGAAGATTTTATTTTGAGAATAGTTTTGAAAAGGAATTTCAAAACTGAGAGGTCAAACTAGTGGCCGTAGCCTGTAGATATATGATAAAGTTATACTTTTTAATTAAGAACTTTTTTCATCGGTACAGGGTGATTTGAAACTCGATGAAAACAAAAACATGCACTATGCCAGACTGCTGTTCAGTCCGTCAGTTCAACCGGCTGCACTGTTTTGATGAAATATAGCACTCGGATTTCTTATAACTCTGACTAACATTTGGAAAAATTTTTAAGTTTTTGAAATTCAATTTCGGATGGTTTGACGCCTTGTGGGTTCACTAGTATGTATTCATGTTAATAGGTGTAACTCATACGCCACGACATCAGAGAAACAAGGCCATTTTGCGTTCATCTGCGGTCTTATTGAATATCCCTGTATTTACTCAACAGTTGCATAAGCTGTTTTATTCTGTTTTCCAGACGAGCGTGAATATTGCAGTTGGGTTGAGATGTTATATACATATATGGAATATTTTTAAGGGTTAAGGGTTAAGGTTAATATTTGACCAATGAACAATAATGACGTGTGCCGGACCCAATGCTAAGAACGATCCCTTCGCTTTGACGCACTCCTGTTACTACTTGTTCTCTCCTTTGTCGACAGCCTACCCTGAAAAGTAGTTTGCAACTTCCTTTATGTGCCTTCCTTAGCTAAGTACTGGGACCTAGTAGATAGTTAAAATTTTGATAGAGTCAAGTCTGTTTCCGATCCGCTTGCTGTCAAACCACAGTTTATGACCACTTGGTTGCCGATATAGAAGCTTTCTGACATGGGGGGAGGGTTAGTTAATCTTCAACAACTGGTCAAAAATTTCTTTATCCCTTGGCTGGGTTAGGCGGGCTTGCCACTACGTCTCGACCACGACTTCGAGGGAAGATTTAGGCGCGACGTGTTACTTGTCATATTAGCACCTTTATGCACGTCTATTGTGGCTCCCTGAAAACTTTAAAAACCAAGGCTTCGAGACACGCTGTCTGCACGCTATACTTCTACAATCGCTTGCCCTGAACTCAGGCTGCTCTAATGACAAAAGATCGCGCCTAAGATGTTGAAGCAATTTTCGTTGCATACCTATTATTAGAATGTTTCTGTTGTAGGGAGACCCCTGGGATAGGCTGGATCTAACGATGGCTGTCACGAGACAGTGCAAGATGAACAAAAGACCACAGACAGAGTCACCAGACAAGTTTTTTTCTGTCAGTGTTTTCAATTATGAAGAACGAGCAGCAAAGGATATAGATACATACAAACAAATATGTATGTAAATGCTATCCAAGCACTAACATGTGATGCTGAGATTTTTTCCACACCACTGCATGTCAAGCATACCGTACGTATGTACGTAGCCTCGACCATTCGCCGCTTTTCGCTCCCTATCGTCTTCCATGTAAAGCGACAACTGTGTGAATTTGTGTGGAAACTTATTCTTTTTATTTTTTCATTTTACTGGCGTTTAAAGTTAGAAATTTTTGCTTAGGCAACCAAAAAAATAGTAAACTCAAGGGTGAAGAATCGCATACGAAATGCGAGCAATTGAAGCGTTAGCTATGTGAGGTCGTTTGTTAGTTATATATATGATGTATGTATATATGTAAGTATGTATGTGCACACCAACGTAAGGTAATGCGAAAGCCTGAGAGCCCACTTTTCATAAAACATACCACACATCATAGCAAGAGGGTATGTAAATTTTCGGTATTTATGAGCGGATGTGAGTTAATGCTAATGTGAATGTATGTATGTACTGAGGTGGCGACACATGCATTTATTCAGCCATTTTCACTTCAACCCAATAGGGGAAAAAATCTTAAAAATATGAATGAAATCACTGCAGCAGTAGTGGCATTTCTTTCTCCCTTCTTGCGCTTTTTTTTTATGTTGTGTGCGCCATGTGGCAAGCAGTATTTCCACAAAATGTGGACGCATACGCAGCAAAATATCAAAAGTACTAGGAAGGCTATCTTGTTTTTTAACTTAAAAATGTGTAGGGGGAAAGAAAAATTTTTGGGGATCTAAAAAAAATTGTGCGGTTGTCTTGAAATAACTGAGCTCATGGAAATACTTTAAAGAGTGGAGCGCAAACTTAAACGGATATCCTGCTGCAGACTACATACTACATAACTAGGTATGTGGATTTAGTTTAAGCAGTAGATACCTAGTTGTACGCAGCTCTACAAATAAGTACTAAAATGTATATAGAATATGCAGGCGCTTCGGTTGGCTCAGACTATGGACCCCAAATCCACGAATATTATTTCTTGTTATATTTTATTTTAGCTACGGAATTTTCAGTGAAAAGGACAAAACCTTAGCGAATAGCGTGGTTGAAAAGACACTGAAAGAAGTACTAACCCCTTAAGGGCAACTTGTAATAATTTAGCATAAAAGATAATGGTTAATACTATTTTTTAAAAATATACCTGCGTAATGTTTCCAAAACCGGATGAATTTTTTATTACCTGAAATTAAAAAACAAGAAAAGTAGGATTAGAGCGTTTCATAAAAATGTAGTAAATAAATATTTAAAACATATCTGCATAAAACAGAAATTTGACAGGTGTTATGACACATTTAATAGAAGGTGTAGACGTGGGGTAGGCGATTATGACCGGGTTATATCGTCATCCGAACACAACTTTGAGTGAATAATGGTGGGCTGACTTTGGAAAATGGTCCCGTCGATTAGGGGGTAAAGCGAGTATTACTTAGTTTAAAGGTAGAACTCTCTAATTTTCAAATATACCACTCTAATACTGGAGACCTCCAACAGACGTTCGAACAAATTCACAAAATTTTTATGCATTTGTTCAGCCGCTTATTCGAATTTGAAAGAGTATAATGTATGAGTTAACGCAAATAAGGAGCTGTCTATTTTCAAACATGCTATAACCACGCCCACTTTCCATGTAGCCATTAAAAATATTTTTGTTTTATTATATTTTTTTTTGTTGAAATTTTTCTGTTTAAATTTACATTTCAAATATATCGACAAAAATTTGTCGGTACTTTTGTACCAGTCGTTGCCTATGGGTTAATGACGAAAAAGTCCTATACATCCAAAATATTTCATGTATTAATTTTTAAATCAGCATACTGCCAATGGCTGGTTTACTGCAGACTGTGAGTTTAAGGTTCACATCGATGACTTTGAAAATGAGGAAACTCTATGTTTTAAAACAATTTTGGGCAAATATTTAATAAAGCTCAAAAAAATGTTACACTGGGCTAACTAACCAAGTTACACTGGACTCTAAAACAAGTAGCAACCCTTTTTGAACAAATTTTGTAAGCGAAAGGTTTATTTGACTTCTTTATTTATACACCCGTGTCGTAATATTTTATTTAACCTCTCTTTAATTTGAACTGAAGCTTTTAAAAAGGTGGCAGGGCTCTACAACAAATTTTTTATAAACAAACCTTACTCAAAACTCTCTCGTATGGCACCTATATTAAAATAGGGAGTGCCTATTCGCCTATTTTCCAGTGCCACCTGTATACCAGTGTCGGAAGTTTTCGGGTCTGCGAGTGTCACAAGTGTCGAAACACAGAGAAAAAGTCAAGTACGAAGCCAAAGGCAAAGCTGAATTCAAGATCAAAGTTGAAGGGTTAAAATCGTCTCCAAAACAAAAATCGATGCCAAGTGGAAGTAAAAAACTAATTAAAATTCCGAAATCCAATTCAAAAATTTTTTTAAATTAAGGAAATAAATATCAAAGGCCGCAACAAAGTCAAAGTAAAACAAAGTAACAAAATTAAAGGTTAAACACCAGCGTGCGCTCATTTTAAATATTCCACACAAAGCGCTGCGCTTTAGCCCCCTGCAGCAGTACAAAATTTAGTCTAAGCTTCAACTCACTTTTCATGCGTGAACATCATCAAGTACAAATTACATGTAGACCTTACAATGCTGTACTACATAAGACACCAATTTATATTTGTAAAAAGTCGTTGCTACTTTTCTGCTAATCTTAACTAATCCCTGTCCTCAGTCAGCTGAGAT
>NW_016183415.1:4451-5567 GCF_001687245.7 Rhagoletis zephyria | reverse complement strand
TTTTTAACTTTACTTTACATAAATTATTTGAAAAGCATGTGCCTCAACGTATTTATGTTCCTTGAGAGCAAACACAGTTATGGTTCACTAAAGAACTGAGAAATTTGAAAAACTGAAAGTCGCGTTATTTTAGATTACACAAAAAACCGGTTTACACTCATACTATGTAAAATACTCACTTTTTCGTCATAAGTTTTTTGAATTAAACAAAAAGTGTTATAAAGCTTACTTGTGTAAAATCAAACGGCGTATAATATATAACCCCAAATCATTTTATGACTTCGTAAACTCCAAGCGAAATGTACGTGGGTTTCCTTCCGCCATGAAGTATCAAAATACCGTCTCTAGTGATAATCAAACAATTTCTAACATGTTCGCTCAGTTTTTTAAATCCAATTATTCCATTAACTCACATGCTAACATTGACTATCCTTTTAAACTATGTCCAATGAACTCAATAAATATTTATTTATTTATTTGTTTATTTATTTATTTTTTACAGTCTTTTAGACTTATATTGCAACAAAGATTTAACTATAAGAATGTTTTTTGATTTTAGATTTAAAATGTAAATATTAAGTATTAAATACAAGATACAAAATGCTCTACAGAAATTTTTAAATAACATTTTTTCTTTATCACTGCAATTATTTTATGTCAATATAAACGCATGCAATTTTCTGGAAGTTATGTAGACGGTTGGAAAGGCCGAGTTTCCAGTCCGCGCTATTCTTTTTGGGTTACTCCATTTATTGATATCACCTGGGTGGCGCGATCCACCCAGTCGCGCTTTCGTGACGGTTGACGGTTGGAAAGGCCTAGTTTCCAATCCGCTCGTTTATTGTTTATTATCTAAGGGTCTAGGTAGTCGGAAAGGCCGAGTTTCCGATCCGCCTAGTCTCGATATCTTGGTGGTTGGAAAGGCCTAGTTTCCAATCCACGCTATTGTTGATACATCACTATCTTGTAGGCTGCGTTCTACAATAGTCAAATAGCAGCCGCTTGAAAAGAGTGATAGTATCACAATTTTTTATAGCCTCTGGTAATTCATTGAAGCACTTTAAGCCTTTATAGAAAATATTTTTTTTGTCCACTTCTGTTCTATACTTCGGGAGT
>NW_016183415.1:0-1804 GCF_001687245.7 Rhagoletis zephyria | reverse complement strand
ATGGTTCCCTTCGGACCCCTTAGAAAAATGGCCAAAAATCGCAATTTTTACTTGCGTCCACAGTATTTTTGCGGAGAATTCCTTTCTGCGTAGGCGGCCTTCGGCCGCGCTTAGGTATTATAACCCTTATTATGTAGAATTCTCCTTTCTGTGTGACCTAACTGGGGCAACCGCCCCAGTGATGTAAACTTGGGAAAGGATGAGGTAACTAGAATTCCCTTTCTGTGTGGTAAACCTGGGGCAGTGATGTCTATTTTGGTTACTGGGTGTTTTATAAAAATGTCTTGTATATAAAAATGTGTATATAAAAATGTATTGTGCAAATGAATATTTAACATATTTCAAGCGAATAAACGCAAATGAAAATTGTGCTTTTTGGCAATTTTTCTAAGGGGACCCTAGGGAACCATAGGGGACCTAGGTGGTCGGGGTTGCATTTTTGTCAATGGTGGTTCATTCCCTCTCCAAAAAGGTGGGTTAGAGGTGCCACGCCCACTTACCATTCGCATACCGCCCCTTTAACGAACGGCCATAAAGGAAAGCCAACCCTTTTTATGATTTTAATTCATGTGATTAGCAGTGGCAAAAATGTATGTATTAAATAAGGATATTTATATTTAAAATTAAGTGATCAGTTATGAAACATATAAATCTTTACATGTTCTGTTAAAAAATATCTAAAATAACAAGCGAAAATTCCCAAGTTCTATATCGTAGCAGTGGCCACATTGCGTGTTTGTCACAGACACGGTTTATGTCAAAAAATTTGAAGTGAAACTACCTTCTAAAAATTATTGTATCATGCTATACTCCAAACATTTTTGTCTAAAGCCTTGTTAGTTATTGTTTTAAAACCGAGCGTGTTTCGAACGAGTATTATCACTCCCCCTGTGTGTCTACTGTGTGAGTCGCAGCGTATCATCTGATACGCCGGGAACATTGTTTCCGTATCCTCTATGTCATCAGTAAAATCTATAAGTATTTCTAGCTCAACTTTATTAGCCACTAAACTCTGTATATTGAGATATACGCATTGCAAATATTTGGGTAGCGCTTTCTTTACAGTAATATCCCAGTAATATCTCCCGATGATGTAGTAGTTTATCTGAAATCCTTAAAGCGGTCCTTCAGTTATGGTCCTGACCAGATTCCTACTTGTATTCTTATAAATTGTTCTGATTATCTCTATGAGCCGTTAACAGCGTTATTTAATTTATCTCTTAAAGAGGGCGTTTTTCCAACTATATGGAAGGAATCGTTTATAACCCCGTTACATAAAAGCGGTAGCAGATCTTCAGTGGAGAACTACCGGGGAATAGCTAAGCTTTCTGCAATTCCTAAATTATTTGAAGCAATTATAACAAATCAGTTTACGCATTCTATCTCTTCTAGCATTTCATATAGTCAACAAGGATTTTGCAAGGGCAAATCAACTTCTAAAAAAATATACTCGAATTAACATCCTATATGATGTTATATATACTGACTTCAGTAAAGCATTTGACAAAGTATGCGACTCGTTGCTCATCTACAAATTTGATCTTCTTGGTCTTCCACCTAATTTTCTACGTTGGATCTCTTCATACCTCTATGATAGATCACAAAGGGTAATGTTTAAAAATACTATCTCTGACGTCATTGATGTTACTTCAGGAGTTCCTCAAGGTAGCCACCTAGGCCCGGTTCTGTTCTTGCTTTTTATAAACGATATTTCTACAGATATACAATTTTCCAAAATTTTAATGTATGCAGATGATGTAAAGCTTTATAAATCGTACGTTTCAATTAAAGAAAGGTCTTTGCT
>NW_016183413.1:0-5568 GCF_001687245.7 Rhagoletis zephyria | reverse complement strand
TAATGCATGAAAATCCTAACCTCAAAAAAATCACCCGTTATATTAAATACATTGCATGAGCAAATGTTGACGCGATTGCAAATTTACATATCTTCTGGTTTATTGATGCGTAATAATGTGTGTATGTTTATGGGTGTGTGACCTGTTTACGTTCAGAGGCCTTAAACGAATCAATCATAATAGTCCTTTCAAGTTGTTATCATGAATAGCAGTGAATGGACATAAGTTACACCAGGCAAGGTGACAAGACTTTAATTGTTTAACATGCTTAAACAACAATCAGATACGTACATACATATTATGTAAGTATTTGTAAGAAATCAAATTAATTTTAATTACGTGTGAAACGAGGCACGTAATCATCGTACATGACTATAATATGTAATGTATTAAATCATGCTCATAATAATACCTCGAAATTTTGTGCACAGAGATATTCATAAAATATTCTTAAAATATTTATATTATGTGCAGGAAAATTTTCAGAAATGAGTTGAATGAATTTCTACAGTGGTAAATATTTTTTTCAATACTATAGGGGGCTCTTTGGCTTATCCATTTAAAGCATTTCTTGTAATAATCTAGTCGAATTAGATGCAAATATTGGGGAAATCAATGCACTGTCTATCAAAAAATTTCTTCTCGATAGGTAAAAATGTCCTGAATAGCATACCAAAGTTATCAGAAATATTTAGATCGGTGTGGACGATATCGAAAAAAGTTAGTAGCGAAAGGTTTTGTAAGAGTTCATGACAAAAACATTCGAAGCTTCGCCCAAAGTCTAAGGTTGTAGTGTGTTAAACCTTTTACGTGTTTCTGGAGTGGAATAGAAATCGATTTTTCCATCCCTAGGTAATGCAAAATTGGATGCCCTACTTTTCTTTGGACATCGCCCTGGGGAAAAAAATGTATTTTTGAATGTGAAAGGGCTGTTTTGCTGATTATTTTTTCGATTTCTATACATTACATTTTCCCACTGGGTATCCATTACAATAATTTACATTGAGTTGAAAATTGATTCGAATATTGGGAACTCCATTATAAACGAAATGTGAAAAGCTTTCAGCGATCCCACAACTGCAAAAATTTATTCAAGGTCAAAGGTCACATTATATTTTGACTACGTATTCAAATTCAAGTACTACAGTTGAGATTTCTTGTAAACTAGTGTAATTATTAATTAGATGAATTGACTCCCTCGTTTTTCGGTGTTTTCTCAAGCTTTTTGGTTCATAGAGTCGATGGTTATCAACTTAACATAAATTTCCTCGAAGCAGTGGAAAGCTTTTCAGCGTGCGGTGAAAACTGTCCAATTTGTAACCGGTGTTTGGACCGAACATCCAGATTTTCGGTTTTTTGATTATAAATTAAGAATTTGGGCGTGTGTTTGAAATTCTGCTTGGGCCAAAATTATTTTTTAGACCTATTCTACCACCTCTACTAAATGACATAAGAAGTACGTGCATCTACATGTACAAACTTTTCAAAAGTTAATTTGTTTAGGGTCAATGAGTGAGTAAGTGAATAATCGTAAGCGTAAATCTATGCTTAGGTATATGAGATGTATTTGTAATGTCCAAATAATTCGTATCATGTTTAATCTTCGCAAAAAACCATCTTTGTATACCAATGATACAATACAAATAGGTTCGNAAATGCATGTGGAAAAAATAAATTCGGAATTTTTATGCTCTCATCCCCCTAGGCTTCTTCTGTACCGAAAATATATACCCCTTTTTTATTTTAAGATCAAACGATATTCAGAGGTCGCTCAAAGCGCTCAAAATTTTCCATGTATTTTGTATGGGAAAAAGCATTTTCCATAGAAATTGTATAGAATTCCTGAAAAGCAATATACTTCGATCGGAAAACTCTATTTCTCTTCAGGATATTCCCAGTAATAATACCCAATTACTTATTTAACAATTTTTTCATAGTAACTACATGTATTTTATAGGTCGTCCAAAATCCCCAGAAAATACAAGTGGGGGATAGATAACAAATTTTTAGTATTAAAAAATGATTAAATTAACAATGGGATATTGTTACTGGAAATGTCCTGAAAAGGACTAAAGTCTTCTGAATGAAAAATATTGATTTTCAAGAATTCTATAGCATTTTTAAGAAAAGTGGCTTTTTCCCAAGCAAAATACATGGAAAACTTTGAGCGCTTTGAGCGACCTCTAAATAGTTTTTGATTTCAAATTAACAGAAATAGTGGTATGTTTTTCGCTCCTAGGAAGTGAGAGTATAAAAATTCCGAGTTTACTTATATTGGACCAGCCTAATGTACATACATATGTACATATTTCATGGCTTCCATATTTTTGCGCTTGTTTACAAAAAGTGTTGACAGATGAAGGGATTATATTGGCACCAGTCAATCCATTTACTATGAAACTGCTCAAGAGACCAATTTTAGAATAAATTTGTTTTTACTTTTGGCAGTTGAAGTTTTTCTTCAGCTGCACGCCAATGGATTTTCAAATGGCCAAGTGTTGAAAAGTGGTTATGCATTATTTTGTTTCACTATCAAGACAAACTGAGAGGGGTGATTTGCATACACATAGATAAAGAAGCGTTTATAAAGTAAATAAATTCAATTGTAATAATAATAATAGTTATGAAAATAAATATTTATGGAATCGAAAAGAAGTTTTATTCGAACGCCTAACTGTTTTATAGTACCAATCGTTCGAATTCGAACAAATTTGCTATCGCTTCGAACTACAGAGTAAGAACCCTGGTTTATTATTAGAAAATTTATGTTTTTTTCTAACCGGTGTAAATTGTTGAAAGCTGGTTAAATAAAGAAGTGCTACTACGAACAGAAGAATACATAAGGGAATTTTTCGCTGACATTGAAGGTGTCTTTGACAATGTTACCTTTGACCATAAAATTACAATATATGGATTCGTTCAATTTCATCTAGAATATAAAGAAGAAATATGGTCTCTATTATGGCTTTGGCTGGAAACTGCTTATCACAGGTTGTCACTTAGTTCACTTAACGCCAATGTGCCCAACCAAATTAATTAACGGCGAAGTCCAACCGGGGTACCCACTTACGGATTTATATCTAAAATTCGGGTATTAGATAAATATTGATTTATTTATTGTTAAGAAAGATCTTTTTATACAAGTTTAACGATAGGATTATATACATGGACCTTTGCAATACAAAGTCCGGTATAATCTGTAATGAGCCGGAGCTCATTACTATGTTACATTAAACTGAAATGGGAAGCAATAAGAGGTTCTCAGTTTCTATTCTAGAACAACTTTGAAAAAATATATATTATATTCAGATACCAGTTTACTTTAGGATCGATCGTTTACTTGGAGCAGTCGGGCGAATGGCCGTACACCTGAGCGCAGTCGTTATAAGAGAGCCGCTCGGAAATTTTAGTATTTTCAGAATAAATATTTTTGTAAAAATTTTTGTAAACGTTGTGTGCAGTTTTTTTCATAGATAAAATAACTTCACACCTTTTATATTGCGCGGTCGCATAAAGGTTTCTCTCGGAGAAATATAAAAATGTGCGCGTTATTTTGATTACCCTCTGAGATTTATATTTAATCTCAAGAAATAAATCTCTTTCACTGAGATTTACCTAGGATACGTATTTTTAATGGCTGTTTGTCTTCTGTTATTAGTATTGGTCGAGTAGTGTGTTATTTTTACCCGTGTAGGCGGTTATATTTGGCCGGGTTATCATAATCCGGGTGCCCGGAGAGATGGTTGTTTTTATTCGGATAGATGATTATTTTATAAGGCTACACGGAAAGATATTTATTTGTCTTTATCCGGATACCTCGATAGATGTTTTTTTTTTTATCCGGGCATACGGATAGATAGTTATCCTCATCCGGGTACCCGGACAGATGGTTATTTCTATCCGGATACATGCATAGATAGTTAGTCATCTTTATCCGAGATAGTTATATTTATTCAGGTAGATGGTTATCTTTATCCGGACACACGGATAGATAGTTATCCTTATCCGTATACCCGGATATATGGTTATCTTTTCCCGGGTAAACGGATAGATGGTTGCCTTTATCCAGGTACTTGACTAGCACGTTATATTTGTCGGGATCCGGGTAGTAGGTCATCGTTACACGGGTACCTGGATATAGATTATTTTCTTTTTTTTTAATTTTACTAAAAATTATTTGTATTATTACTTATATAAGCTCGATTTAATAAATACACAATAAAAAAACAACACTATTTTTTAAATTCAAAATTTGAACACTCATCTATAACAGCCACTATATGGACAGCATCGAAATGACGAAGATGACGTATTGTTCTAGCATTTCTTCACTTAATATGTTCTAAACATTTTTAATTTTTGTTACTGGGTATCTCCGGAAGTTTTTGAGTTAGAGTACTGGAACTTGGTATGAAACCCGTCCTATTCCTCTGGACAATAGTGGTGCATATTTGAAAAGGGGGTCACGCGGCAGATCTCTGGAAGTATTTTAAATAGGGCTGTGGTGCTTCTTATGAAAATTTAACAAATTTCGTAGTTAATGAAAAATAGGCGGGGCAAGTTTGGCTCGATATAAAATTCTCTTGATGCCTATCTCTGGAAAAATGTAACGTTAACTTAATTACGTAAAGTTGCAAATATTAAAATCCGGTCGTGGCATCTCCCGGATATGTACACGTTCGCGGGTAGGATCTCTGGAACCATTTCAAGCTTATTATCATAACAAAGTCTACCGTGCAGACAATATTATAAAATTCGAAAATTTTAAACAACCTATATACCCTCACTCGCGTAAAAAATAAATATATAGTTTTAGTAAAATGAGAGCAGAAATATAATATAAAATTTGTATGAAAGCGTGGGGTTAAACCCGCGGGATATGCTAGTACATCATAAAATGGCAAAGGTCATGAAAAGAAAATTTCCAACTTCATTTGTAATATTAGCACTTTTCGATTATCATTAGCATAGCAAAATTAAATATTAATAAAAAAAAAAATCAGCTACTTTATTCTTGGAAACAGGTATGTATTGTGTCTTTTGCCAAATTTGCTGGCTACATTAATACATATCGCTAGATTAGATTGAAAAGTTGTTGTTTCCTTTTTTTTTTTAATTTTATAGGAGAGGAAAAAACTTCTTGTATCTATTTTCTTTAAGCATATCGCAAAATTTCGAATAGAGTTTTTTTGTGTTCAAAGAAAAGCATACGATTTAGAGGCGTTCGATCTTTTTTGGACTAAGTAGTTTCATAAAAACGAGGCACTTTAAATTTCTCTTGCTTCCATTATCGCAATATTAGTCATAATGAAAAGTGGACTTAGCAACTTTCCACTGTAAGCTAGAAATATATCTTTATATTTTAGCAGTAAATTTTTATAATATTGACAAAAAAAAAATAAATACGCTGAAACAAGAAAGGATGCGTTTAACGGTTGATGGCATTTATGTACATCAACGGGATGACAATATGTAATGCGAAGAGAGCATCACATTTCAAAACACAAATCGCCAAGAAAAAAAAACACACTTCATACATACTTATCTATGTAAGTGCATATGTATTAA
>NW_016183412.1:3487-5568 GCF_001687245.7 Rhagoletis zephyria | reverse complement strand
TTTACTTCATTTAACTACAGAAAATTCCATAGAATTACTTGAAAATAGACAAATTAACGGTCCTAAATCTCCGAACTCGATAAATAAGTTTTAATTCCATAAAAGTCCCATATGATTATTATGAGAAGACGTAAATCATATTCGTCTTGAAATAAACTTCCCGAGAGACGAAAAAAAATAAAAAGCCGTAAATAATATTCGTCTTGAAATAAACGTCCCGAGAGACGGAAAAAAATAAAAAGCCCATATAATTATTATAAGAAGACGTAAATAATATTCGTCTTGAAATAAACGTCCCAAGAGACGAAAAAAATAAAAAAGCCCATATAATTTTTATGAGAAGACGTAAATAATATTCGTATTTAAATAAACGTCCCGAGAGACGAAAAAAAGAAAAAAGTCCATATAATTATGATGAGAAGACGTAAATAATATTCGTCTTGAAATAAACGTCCCGAGAACCGAAAAATAAATAAAAAGTCCATATAATTATTATAAGAAGACGTAAATAACATTCGTCTTGAAATAAACGTACCGAGAGACGAAAAAAAAATAAGAATCCCATATAATTATTATGAGAAGACGTAAATAATATTCGTCTTGAAATAATCGACCCGCGAGACGAAAACAACTTTTCCATTGTTCAGTAATAATTATGGAGCAATAATTATTATAAGAGNAAAAAGTCCATATAATTATTATAAGAAGACGTAAATAACATTCGTCTTGAAATAAACGTACCGAGAGACGAAAAAAAAATAAGAATCCCATATAATTATTATGAGAAGACGTAAATAATATTCGTCTTGAAATAATCGACCCGCGAGACGAAAACAACTTTTCCATTGTTCAGTAATAATTATGGAGCAATATTTAATTTTATTTCTTATAATCGTTATGGTCTCTGGCTAAAACTGCTTGTGGACCGAGGAATGCCTGGTACTCCAGAGTGAGCTGGCACCCAGAGTAAAACAACCCCGTTATGTTCACCATCACATTTTTTTTCAATACGGTTTCCCCTTAGCTTTGATGCAAAATTACTCATGAGGCGTCGCGAAGCACGCCGGATATTTGCTAGTATAATATAAACTTCTTCTTCTTTTTTGGCGCTGTAACCGCCTAAGCGATTTTGGCCGAGTTCAGCAAAGCACGCCAGTCGTTTCTCCTCTGTGCCAACTGACGCCAATTTGAAACGCCAAGTGAAGCCAAGTCCTTCTCCACCTGATCTTTCCATCGCAGTGGGGGCCTCCCTCTTCCGCTGCTACCACCAGCGGGTTCCGAGTTAAATACTTTCAGAGCTGGAGCGTCGGTGTCCATTCGAACGACATGGCCAAGCCAGTGGAGCCGCTGTATTTTAATTCACTGTACTATGTCCATGTTGTNTAATTCGCTGCACTATGTCTATATCGTTGTAAAGCTCATACAGCTCATCGTTAAATCGTCTGCGATATTCGCCATCACCAACGCGTAAAGGTCCGTAAATCTTTCGCAGAATCTTTCTCTCGAAAACTCCAAGAGCCGCCTCATCAGATGCTTTCATTGTCCATGCCTCCGCGCCATACACCAGCACAGGCATGATGAGTGACTTATAGAGCGTGGTTTTCGTACGTCGAGAGAGGACTTTACTCCTGAATTGCCTACTCAGTCCAAAGTAGCACTTGTTGGCAAGAGTGATTCTGCGTTGGATAATATATATACTCTTTTAAAAAATAAGTCACGTATTAAAGGAAGCAAAAATTTCCCTCTCCACTTTCCCATTAACAATTCACAATAGAGCAGTTTTTTCACTTACCAACACTAGCCTTCAGGTCGCATATTTTTTAACCGACATGGCTGAGCTCGGATAAATAGCAGAGTTTGTGTTGTTGCTTTGCGTGTATTTCTTCATTTAAGCGAGTGTTCTTTTGTAACTCGGTTGCAAAAGAATGCATCTACTATAAATGTACCAAAGCTATTTATGGAAAATTCTAGATATCAACCTAGTCTAGATATCAACCTCGTTGTAGGGATCATATCAAGGAGATACAATTAGAAGACTCGGCCAAAATCGCTTAGGCGGTTACAGCGCCAAATAAGAAGAA
>NW_016183412.1:2980-3350 GCF_001687245.7 Rhagoletis zephyria | reverse complement strand
TTAAATATTGCGCCTAAATATATGCACTATTTATATACGTCACAGCGGAAATGGACGACACGCCATTTCTTTAAATGAAATAAACTGCTGCTATATGTATCTGTATACATATGTATGTTCGCTGCAGTACGGGGGAGCGACTACAGGACTGATGAATCGGTAGCTACCAAGTAAACACCGTCAATTACCGACCGACTGCTTGCAGTGTATTTCAGCGATGACTTTTACAAGGCAATGTCCTAGGCGGTAGTCACCATCGGCTCTCTCTGTACTACCGGGTGTTACTAAAGTAATCACTTGCGTGATTTATGGGCGCCCTCTGTCGTAGTTTTTCGCTATTCTGCTTCCGAATCGTTCGACTCTGCACTAC
>NW_016183412.1:932-2954 GCF_001687245.7 Rhagoletis zephyria | reverse complement strand
AATTAGAAGACTCTAGATGTCGCCCTGCCAGAAGAACTTAAATATTGCGCCTAAATATATGCACTATTTATATACGTCACAGCGGAAATGGACGACACGCCATTTCTTTAAATGAAATAAACTGCTGCTATATGTATCTGTATACATATGTATGTTCGCTGCAGTACGGGGGAGCGACTACAGGACTGATGAATCGGTAGCTACCAAGTAAACACCGTCAATTACCGACCGACTGCTTGCAGTGTATTTCAGCGATGACTTTTACAAGGCAATGTCCTAGGCGGTAGTCACCATCGGCTCTCTCTGTACTACCGGGTGTTACTAAAGTAATCACTTGCGTGATTTATGGGCGCCCTCTGTCGTAGTTTTTCGCTATTCTGCTTCCGAATCGTTCGACTCTGCACTACCATGTGCAATACCACGGGTTAATAGAGTAGCTACTTACCTAGGAGTCCGTGCAGTAGCGGTTCAAAAGTAGCGATTGACTCCAGCAGTACTGGAGGGTTTATACTAAATGTGAGCAAACAACATTGTGTTTGCATAGTCTTCTGTTCTCTTTCACTGCAAGTTGAATTATTTTTATATCTATTGCAAAATTTTGTACAGACAAGGCTAAAAAGTAGAAAATAAATAAAATTAAAAAAAAAACTTTTTAATACACAACGCTTATATAAATGTACTAAAAAGTAGAAAATAATATTTCTCAGTCCCACAGAATTTGTTTTGATAACTTTTGCGTGGGGCACATGCAATACACTTGAATTGATATGAAAAGTAGCATAAGTATGTATGTGGGCATATGAATAACGACCGCTTAAAATCGATCTCAAATTTGTACTTTCGCTGTAGAATGTTATGTAGTTTGATTATTGTCAATGAAATCGAATGCTTTGTACTGCATGCGCTACACGTTTTTCGTTTTCAATGTCATAGATTGTTTATAATGACTTTTGCTAAAATTTCAAAATCAAAAGTTATCAAAACAAATTATGTGGGACTGAGAAATATTATTTTCTACTTTTTAGTCCATTTATAAAAGCGTTGTATATTAAAAAGTTTTTTTTTTTTATTTCATTTATTTAATTTTTAAAGGGACTATTTTCGCGTTAAAAACGTTTGCAATTATAAACATTTCGTGTGTGTATTTTAAACATCTCATGTTCAAAAATCCAGTCTTGAAAATCTTATGCGTATACTTACACATATTTTGTTTGAAAATAAACACTTTTCAGTAGCAGTTTTACATGCAGTTTTTGGAGTGTATAAAAAATTTGCGTTACAATTACAATGCAATTACAATTACAATTACAAATGCAGTTACAATTACACAACATACAACGAATACACAGAAGAGCGAATTCCCCTAATGTTAGCCCATTTATAGAAGCGTGGTACATTAAAAAGTTTTTTTAAATTTTTTTTATACTTTTTAGTCTTGTCTGTATACAATTTTGCAATAGATACTAAAAAAATTCAACTTGCAGTGAAAAGAGAACAGAAGACTATGCATGCAAAATGTTGTTTGCTCACATTTAGTATATGCCCTGCAGTGAAAAGCCAAACCAGTTAGAAAAAATACTAGTTCATTAACTAGTATGTGCTTACCAGTTCGACAATTTCGAAGAACTTAGGCGATCAGCGACATCTGCCTTTGAATTGCCAAAGCCAAAAATAAAACGCAATTAATTGCTTTTCTTACAAATGTCGGCTGTGGCTTCATGTCAAGACTACTGGTTCTGGTTCTGAAATCGTAGGTTCGAGGCCGCTTAGAGGTGGTTAAGATTTTTAAAGTTAAATAAATGTAAGTAAAAATAATTTATTTAATTTATAAATAAATAACAAATTTGAAAATCGAATAGCGTTGCAAAAAAAAACATTTAGGAAGAAATATAAAAACAAAGAAATTAAACAAAAATATTTTTTTTATTAAATTAAAAAATTACAATAAACAGCATAAACAAAAAAATAAATTTATAAAAAATAAAAATAAAATAAAAAAATATTACCTGCGCCAGGATTTAA
>NW_016183412.1:264-778 GCF_001687245.7 Rhagoletis zephyria | reverse complement strand
AAATTACAATAAACAGCATAAACAAAAAAATAAATTTATAAAAAATAAAAATAAAATAAAAAAATTTTACCTGCGCCAGGATTTAAACCTGGGACCTCAGGCTTACCACGCGAGTGCTTTTTTCTGCCGGCCATTGTGACTGCTGGAGCGTCGCGAACAAAAAGGCACACTTATGCTTTTCACGGGGCATGAATTGGCAGACTATCTCATCAACTGGTATGATGCTACTAGTATTTATACTAGTAGATGCTGATGCATAGCCGGACAATTGACATCTCGTAGGATATCGCAATATTAAAAATACCAGTCGCTAACATTGAAAAAGGATAGAACGTGAACTAGTTCGGCTTAAACGCAAACCGCAAGAATTCTATTTCACAACTAGTAGCTTTCCCTGCAGGGTGCCTACATATGTACATACATACATATAGCAGCAATTAATTTCATTTAAAGGAATGGCGTGTCGTCCATTTCCGCTGTAGCGTATGTAGTGCATATTTTTAACTTCTTCTGG
>NW_016183412.1:0-252 GCF_001687245.7 Rhagoletis zephyria | reverse complement strand
TCTAGAGTTTTTCTAATTATATGTCTTTGATATGATACCTACGACGAGGTTGATATCTAGACTAGGTTTGCCATAAATACCTTTGCTATATTTATACCATGGTGGTCTGGACATACAACATTGCAAGTTGATAAAAGCGTTGTAATTGTAATAATAATAATAATAATAATTTTAATAATAATAATAATAATAATAATAATAACAATATAAATAATAATAATAATAATAATAATATAAATAATAATAATAATA
>NW_016183411.1:0-5570 GCF_001687245.7 Rhagoletis zephyria | reverse complement strand
TCGAAAAATATTGATTTTCAAGAATTCTATACCATTTCTACGAAAATTGCTTTTTGCCCATATAAAATACATGGAAAACTTTTAGCGCTTTGAGCACACTCTAAATTTTTTATTTATTTAAAAAATAAAAAGTAGATATATATCTTTTTCGTTATAGAAAAATGCTAGAGGGTGGCGGCATTAAAATTCCGACTTTACTTTTTCAAATGTATTTTTAGACCAGCTTAATGTACGTACACACGTACGGTCCATACGTAGCGAATCATAGAAATTATGCTTCATTACTTGTGCATCGCGTGGCCGAATATTTTAGAACCATTCTGCATTGAATTCCTATCTTCAAAGAGGTATTGTTGCACTGTAGCGAGCCTGGTTATAAATAAAAGCTTGTAAAAAAAAAAGACCTTTATGTATATTAATTTAGCTTGCGTGATTTGAAATCAGTCATTTGAAAGCGTTTAGTACACTGCTTGTTTCGCATTTCGTTTGACTTTTTAACGGACTTCCAAAAAATCAGTTCGTCGGAATATTTTATATTTTTTTTTTACCGACTTCCAAAAAAGGAGGAGGTTATCAGTTCGTCGGAATATATATTTTTTGTTTTATGTATGTTACCGCATAACTTTGGACCACGTCAACCGATTTTCTATTTGCATCGGAAACGTAGTGTCTCAGAGGTGGTCCAATACTAATCTAGATCCGATCATTTGATCATGAAATGTATATATATATACGTATATATATTTTTTTGTAAGTCGGTTTTGACGTAGAATACGTCTTGAATACGTGTCGATACGGAGGCTATGCTAACGCTTATTGCACGAGAACTAATAAAGCGATTTCAAAGAAAAGTGTGACGATTTGAAGATAAAATTCCAAACCTATTGACAGATTCCTTTTTGTAAGTAACCAATTCGGTTTTTGTCGTAACNCGAGAACTAATAAAGCGATTTCAAAGAAAAGTGTGACGATTTGAAGATAAAATTCCAAACCTATTGACAGATTCCTTTTTGTAAGTAACCAATTCGGTTTTTGTCGTAACAAGAACGGTAAACATTGGCTTATTTTGGGGTCAATTTTGAGCCTTTAAAGTGCTCCAGCAGCTTATGATTTGCAGATATAACTTTCATTTTTGGGATATAGATTCTTTGGAGCAATAGAAAGATTATCGTGTACAGATTTTATATAAATTCAACAAATGTTGAGCATTTTAAGGCAAACGATTTTTGAAAAAATTTGCAAATTTTTTTTTATTACCAAAATGCTCGAAAACCGCTCGAATGATTTTATTTTTGTTTTCTTTAATCAAAAACTCAAGAGTTTTCCTTTCGTTTCGTATATGGGAAGTATTGGTTGATATCTTCTAAGTATGTTTATTTGATTCAAATATATGGGTATAAGTGATTTCCCATACAAAATCACTTCGTCATCGTTTTGCAAACACGTGTATGCATTGGAAGTGTGGGAAGGAGACAAAAAGTATGTATGTGTGCGAAAGTACATATTTCGGCTTTTGATAAACAGATGGCGCAATATTTATAACCTAATCGTTGCGTAAAGATAAAGGCAAAAATGAAGACCAAGGTAAATTTAAACACTTTACTTATATAAGGGCAAAGGTGAAAGGGAATATGTATATGAAGAATATGATAAACATAAAGATAAAAACAAAGATAAATATAAAGAAAAAGATGAGGTTGAGGTTGAGGATACCGATAAAACTATAGATGATGATA
This sequence comes from Rhagoletis zephyria, assembly GCF_001687245.7. Taxonomy (NCBI): domain Eukaryota; kingdom Metazoa; phylum Arthropoda; class Insecta; order Diptera; family Tephritidae; genus Rhagoletis; species Rhagoletis zephyria. The sequence continues at coordinate 3,834 of NW_016183411.1, read as the reverse complement.
GAGGAAGAAAGTTTAAAATAAAGTTAGTTTTAGAGAAAAGGATATAGACAGAGGCACAGAGACTCAATCTGGTAACTGTTTCGGGATTTAAGAGGTTTTCGGGTTTCTCCGGACTTATCGATGTAATAATCGATATTTTGTCGGTTTTGTGATTGATTTGATATTGATATTGATTGATATTGATTTTGCTATCGATATTTTCGGAACTTATCGATATAATGTTCGCTATTTTCATCGATTTTGTTATCGATATTTTTATTGATTTTGGTATCGATTTTGTAATCGATTTTGTTATCGGCTTTGTTATCGATTTTATTATTGATTATTTATCGATTTTGTTATCAATATTTATATCGATTTTGTTATCGATATTTTTATCGCTTAGTGTGTGCTTTTGTTTATGTCTTGGATATGTTTTTAACCATAACACGTATTCTACGTTTAAATTTAGCTGCTGTATCACCGATACAGCCTGCAGACCAAGGCGATGTCGCTGGACTGTTTCTTTTTTTTGCTAAAAATTACTTGTTTTATAACGTATTCGGAAATTACACCCAAGATCGTATAAAGGGAAATATTTCTCTTCATTTTTCACTCTTTTTACCCGACTGCGGTAAGTTTAAGCAAATATCGTTTCCGAAAAAAGTTATTTGATATTAAAGGAAGTACCTTTTGTTGACCCTCCATCCGAGCTTAGAGGTGATTGTGAAGGTTAAATTGGGTGAAAAAAAATAAAAAGCAAGATTGACCTGACCTTCTTCCCTGAATCAAGGAAAAACTTATCAAATTGAGAAACACTTTCGTAATATTAAGGAAAAAATACTAACTCTAAAATAAGGATACTGTTTTCTTGTTTTAAGGAAATGCTTTTTTTCAGAGTGTACGGAAAAAAGTTTCTGCGATTTCTATATTATTATTTTGTTAAATGTAGATAAACTTATGTCATAAATTAACATATATTTTTTACCAAAACATTTGTGTTAATTCATTTTAAACACAAACACATGCACACTTTTCCCTCGCGGCTATGCCACGCTCAAGCTTCACACTGCAAACTACTCGCAATCCATCAGCACCGCTAACGCAGCCATCTTCAAACGTCAGCCATCTAATTTTTGCCAGCTGCCACTCAACCATTTTTTTGCTGGCGCGTAAAAAAGCGTCGCAACTTTTCGTTGTCGCGCATAGATTACAGCTCATTACAGACAGCTGGAAACTTTTATGCTGCATTCGCAAGCATTTTTTATGCATTTTCGCAGTGCGATGTTTTGCCCAAATACATACGTATGTATACACATTAGCGCACTTCCTCATAACGCGGCTGCGATTTTCCACTGCATACTAACGTAAATATTAAAGAAAAAAAATAATGTTTTTGGTGTTCATATTTTATTCAAAAGCAAAAAATTTATTTGAAATAGTTTTATGGAGCTGCACAGATTTAAGCGTAAAATTTGTATGTGCTTAAGCATTTAGTAACTTAAATGAGGAACTTAAAATCATATTGCGTAACACATCTCGTTTGTATGCTCAAAAATTATTATATTGCAGTTTTACAAATACATATGTACGTATGTATGTGAATATACGTACATATAAGAAGTATGTATGTATAAGCACAGTTAGATTGCATAAGGCCAGGTTAGCCGGTCACACCAGAGAGCCACCCTCTTCAAAAGAGGCACAAAACTACATGCCTTGTCGGCGAGAAAATTCGTAGACATAATTATCATTAAATTTTTTGGTGCAATGAGTATACATTTAGGATATAGAAATGCCAATCTAACAAACAGAACCTTAAACAAGAGTTAATTCAGAGCTGATGCTCTCGGCAGCCAATGCTGTAATAGATCATTTAGTGCTGGTATTCGTACCAGCATCTAAATAATAATAACAATAATATAAACTAGTGAACACGCAAAACGCCAAAATTGATTCTAAGTTTTTAAACAGGTTGAAACACTATTCAAAACCCCCACAAATTTCCCATAAGATTCATATAAAGACATTTCTGAGTGAAGAGAGGTCTCGCGTGGTGTCGGTTTTTTTCCATAAAATTGCTAACCACTCTATACTGCTAAAAAGTTTTAAAAATTCAAAATAACGGTTTATGAAAATCTAAAGACTTTAAAAAAAATACGTAGAAACCGAATTAAAAGTATTATCAAAGTTAAAGCTTTAAACTCTTTCGTTTCACGCTAATATTTCGATATTTCATTTAAATTGTGTATAAGTAGAACAAACTCGACTTTTTTTTAAATTATTTTCCAACAAAAATCATTCTAGATCTCTTCTCGCCTGGCATTGTTATACATATTTCAATTAACTGGTCAATTATGTCGAATTTGATTTTTCTAATACGTGGCAACTCTCCTCAATACATTTCAGAAATAAATAATTTTCAAGCTCATTTCGATTTATACCCATATTTTGACCGTCCAATCAACTTATTAAATAATTTGAATTTAATTTTTTTAGAAGGTGGCAACCCTATTCAGGCACCCTAAAAAAATTCGAATTGTTCTAGCTAAATATTTCTAAATACTCATTTGTTTGATATCCAGATTTTGAAATTGCATATAATTTGTGTATAAATTCAAATTCAAAACAATTTTCGAAATAAAATCTTCTTAAATGTCTTTCGTACGACATTGTTATAAATATTTCAAGTAACTAAAGAATTAAGTGGAACTAAATTTTTTAAACACATGGCAACCCTGATTGGTAAATACAGTTCAGAAATAAAAGGTTTTAAGCCCATTTCGATTGATAACCATAATTTGTAATTCATTTAACTTATTAAATAATTTGAATTTAACCTTTTAAATTTATGGCAACTCTCAAACACATCAAAAATATTGTAAATTGTCAAAGTAAATATTTCTTAAAACACTTCTATTTTACAACCATTTTTAATATTTCATATAACTTGGGTATAACTAATTTAATTCAACTTTTCAAATAGGTGGCAACCCTTTCCAAAATAATTTCAAAGTATTACCTTCTTAAACCTCTTTTGTCTGACACACAATTCCTTTAATTAAAATTTAATTAGATTTTTTAAACATGTGGCAACCCTACTACTAGAAGTAGTAGTAGTAGGCTACTATACGTACTTAAGATATAAAGCATTATCCAAACCAATTCGGTTGATACCCATATTGTAACAATTTATTTAACTTTTTTAATAATTTGAGCTTAATTTCTTAACAGGTGGCAACTCTTTGCGAAAAATTGAAACCTTACTGCAACTCTACAGTCCAAGCCCTTTAAATTGACACCTCATTTTTGAAAATCAAACACACAGAAAGAAAATAAAAAAACGAGATAACAAAAAAACACTTTGACTATCTTTCCACTCCATACTCGCGGCGCTCGGAGAGTATTCATTCGACGTGCTATTGTGGGAGTCCTTTTTCACGCCGTATTTGGAGCGCTCCCCATTTGGCTAGCTGGGATATATGTATATGTAGTGTTTGTCTGTATTCCACCTGCCGCGGATGTTATTAGATAAACAGCCGTTCGCCCACTCTCGAAACGACCTTTCGATGCACCCACAGCCGTCAACTCATTGTGCTCGCTGCAATTGATTAGCGTAGATGCCAGGTGCCTACTCAGCACGCTCGCGAAACTCCAACTAATCAGCGACTTCCAGTGAAGTGTGTAATTGCTGTGCTGACACGTACGTTCACTGCAATAAATCGGTGTTTTACGACTATTCTTTTGTTTTGACATTTAGGGTTTTCTATTTCAACTTTTTATTTATTTATTTTTTTTTTTTTTTTAGTTGCATGCATCCGCAAATGTTTAAAGATTATTTTGCCAATTTACGTG
>NW_016183410.1:0-5571 GCF_001687245.7 Rhagoletis zephyria | reverse complement strand
ACTGTACAAAGATTATTGAAAATCCAGTCGTGCAAACCGAACAAGTTGAAAGTTTAGTAAATGATGCAAAAGATAAAGATTTTTACTGCAGCTTTCAATCAAATACTTTGCCTACCAAATCGGATGATTTTTCAACACCGCCTATCTCTAGCTCTCCTACGCAAAAGCGACGAGTACCACCCGAGTCGATCTGTCCCAAATGTGGCAAGATATTTTTAGGACGCCGCCTGCAACGTCATTTCACACAATATCCAGATCATATGCTTGCAAAAAGAACTGAAGACGCAACAGTACAAGAGCCAAAGCGGCAAACTGATATTGCAAGTCCCACCGAAGATATGACACTATTCAGATTTCTAATATCAAAGCTGCAAAAACCACTACTCAACGAGGATCAGCGTGCCGATCTCTTTCTAAATGAACTAAACGATCTGATTGAGCAATTGCAGTTACGTAGCACAAGGCTAATACGCAACACTTCGGGATTGCATTTTGTTAGTGCGCGAACAGCGCGTGTGCTAGGTATACCAGAGGGCCAATATGCGCTCGATATGAGCGCTATAGANCTATAATGAAATGAAAATAATGCAGCTATGAGAAGAATTTCTTGCAGAATTTTTGTTTATTTTTCGTACAGAAATTGTTTAAGAGTTCCTATCAACTACTTCGTATAATTTTCTGTGAAAAAAACCTTACAGAAAAGAGATACTCCTAAATATTTCGTTAAGATTTAGGAAACTTTGGTTTGCAGAGAAATTGCATAAAACCTGAAAAATGTTGAAAGAAAAATAAATTTAACTACAAACAACTGAAGCTTAACTCACCTTTCTCTTAGTTTAAGAACACCTTTGTGCAATACTTAAGCTCAAATATATATTCCTCATCGTTTTATGTTGGGTGCATGACCAAACGGCAAGTCTGCACCCGTACAGTACTGTGCCGGACCTTGGACATGTAGTGTCTGCCGCCGAAACATCCACCACCCGTCCACCGCAGACCGTTACAACAACTGCAATAACTGGTGTCATCTGAAAGCATGCTCGGGTTCCCGGCACCACAGGGAGTGGAATGCTTAATTTGTTGCATCGTGCAGCAAAACCCACAGCTAACCCAACACTCCAAACAAACAGCACACGCCAACCACCAACCAATGGAACAGCACGCAACTCAGGGTATCCATTCAACGCAGATGGATCTGCAGCGTTTACGACAACCTGTTAAGGCGTAATACCACATAGTCGGAGAAATCACGAAAAAGCTGACTATATATATTAAAAATTTGGAACACAAGCTTCTTTAGTGAATATTAGTATAAGGTGTTAATATAAACAAAATCCGCCCACAAATNATAACACTTTGAAAAAGACCAATAAAAGTATGAAAGTAAAGGTGAGTACGTACATAGATAAAGAAAATGATAAAGGCTAAGGTAAAAATAAAAACAAAGATGCGTAAAGATGAAGCCAGAAATGAATACCAAGGTAAATTTAGACGAAGATAGAGGAAGAAAAGCTAAAATAAAGGTAATTATAGAGAAAACGATGTATGTAGATAGAGACACAGAGACTCAATGTGGGAACTACTTTGGGATTTTAAAGATTTTCGGGATTCTAGGGATTTATCGATATAATAATCGATATTTTTATCAGCTCTATTATCGATATTGTTATCGATTATTTACCGATTTTGTTCCAAATTTCGTTATCGATTATTTGTCGATTTAGTTACCGATATTTTTATCAATTTTGTTATCGATGTTTTTATCGATTTTTGTTAACGATTTTGCTACCGATTATTTGTCGATTTTGTTGTAAATTTTGTTATCGATTATTTATCGGTTTTACTATCGATATATTTATCGATTTTGTCATCGATATTTTTATCGATTATTGATTTTGTTATCGATGTTTTTATAGATTTTGTTAGCGATATTGTTATCGATTTTATAATCGATTTTGCTACCAATATACTCATCGATTTTGCTATAGAAATGTTTATTGAATTTGTCATCTATTTTGTTATCGATGGAGTATAAAGATAAAAATGAAGATAACATAAATGTAATTAGAACGAACAGGGGTAGAGGTCGGGCTCTAGATAGAAAAAAAAAACAAAAAAGATAACCTTCAGCAAAAGCAGATGTATATCTGTACATAAGTCGTCGTTTAACGTACAAAACCGCGTATCGTCATTCTGCAAAACCGCGTANATTTTGCTACCAATATACTCATCGATTTTGCTATAGAAATGTTTATTGAATTTGTCATCTATTTTGTTATCGATGGAGTATAAAGATAAAAATGAAGATAACATAAATGTAATTAGAACGAACAGGGGTAGAGGTCGGGCTCTAGATAGAAAAAAAAAACAAAAAAGATAACCTTCAGCAAAAGCAGATGTATATCTGTACATAAGTCGTCGTTTAACGTACAAAACCGCGTATCGTCATTCTGCAAAACCGCGTAACTGACAATTGCTGCCAAAAATTGCGTAGAAAACTTGGAGTAAAGGCGCTTAGCACTAAAACCATGGAAATATTGAACGATCATAACTAATAATGTATGTGCATTAAATTTTTCAAATGCTTTAATGAATTAGTGTACTTAAAGAAATAAAATACTAGCGAATACCTGAGAAAGGATCTGATATGTTTTAGTTTACACTTTTTTCTGTCAGCTTGCTAAGGATTCCGATAATTTATGGACGTGTGTTATTGTACAACAATGATGGATTCAATGCGTCGGTAATGTGTAAATATTTCGAAATAAAAATTGACACACACACGCATGCAGGTGAAGGTGTTGCAACACATTACCGTAATTGACAATATTTTGCTATCAGACATTTGCAAATGTTAAATGTAAGAACTATCCCAGCCAGCATTTGCAAACGTAAACGATTCGGAATCGAGTCTTCTTGGCGCCAAACTAATCGCAGAAGGCTACGTGTTTAGAGTCGCAGCGGGGAACGAAAAAAAGTAACCTACGGTTTCCATATTAATTTGTGATTTAAATTTATTAAAAGTTGACATAACACCTTGCGACAATTTCAAGGTCTGTCTGCGGGAGGAATAATTCCAACTCGGCATGAAAGACCTAGATCATTTAATAAAACCTCCAAATCTTTTTTCATTCTCATGATATTTTCTTTTTATGGCCATGCTAAGTTTGCAATTTTTTGTCTGAGTGCTTTTAGAATAAATAAGTAGAAGAAAGAGTTAAAATTCATATCGGAGCGTTATATGTATGTCTGTAGCTTTGGTGCATATCGACTGCTGAGTGGAAGATCGACCTATCTCGGCAGCCAGTTCGAAAACGCCCTATCTCAACATATTTTCCATTTACTCTCAGTTCAGATAGGGCGTTTTAGAACTAATTTCTGAAATAAGACGTTCTTGAAAAGCTTTCTGAGATAGGGCGTTTTAGAACTGGCTGTCGATCTTCAACTCAGTGGTCGATATAGTGTTATTTCAAGAGGAATAATTTTGTAGCTAATTTAAACCCATTAGGTCTCTAACGAAAGGGTCGTTTTAGCAGTTTTTTTTTTGGAAATTCCTAACAAACTGCATTTAAGAGGTTACCACAGGGTTAAACTTCTTTATGCAAAATACGTAAAAGTCCACAGAAAAAAGAGCAATATGCTAACTTTTTTTTGCTTTCTCTTATATTTTGTTCAAAACTATAACTCCATCTCTGTTCGATGATGATGGTTCCGGGCTTCGGTCATCAGAAGCTATCATCAGGACCTGAGTCATACATGATGTCTACATGCGGCTCCACTGTTACCCTTACCTACTGCTGCTTTTCTTCATTATCAGGATCTTCGAACACATGCTTATAGCATAGACAAACGGCAACATAAATCCGCATTAACGGCGGAAATGATGTGAAGCTGGGAGGTCGTGAGTTCTACCCCAAAGCCACGAGTTTTTTTGGTTGGTATTTTTAGATTCATCAAATATTATTTTTATTTTTTTATATGTAATTATAGTTAATGTGCTATGATTATCGCAATCACTGATGCAGCAAGCCGGAACCACCACCATCGAAAAGAACTAAAATTATATTGTTGAACAAAATATGAGAGAAAGCATAAACAAGTTGGTTCAAATTGCAAGGGGACATAGTTGTCTTTTATATTTTGTGGACTCTTTACGTTATTTATAAAAGCATTTGTATGAGAATACCCATAGTGAAATTTTTCGGCAAATAATTTTCTATTATATTTTAACCCTCTGGCGATCTCCAATATATATCATTTTATTCAGACTTTCCAAACAACGCCACACATTATTCCTCGTGCCATTCAAATATATGTACCTCAATAAAAAAAAAATTGGCAAAAAATTGCAAACTTAATTTGGTCAAAAAAATGTGTCCTTAGAATGCAAAAATACATGATCTTTCCTCCTAAGTTGGAATCATTCCGCCCCAAAATGCTGTTGCACTGCGTAATCAGTATACATTTTATGTGTTTTTACTTACATAAGTGTAAGTGAATTTCCAAAAGATCATAATTTGACGTCATAGAAATAAACCGGTAAACAAATTTTTTGATGTTGATTTTCGTAGCGAAACTTATAATTTTTTTAAATTGATCAATCTATGTATAGCTTCTGAACGCTAATCGGGTTGGAAAATGTTGACGACGTCGATAATAGTATTTTAGTAATAAAAAAATTCAAGATTGATCAATACATGTTGTTTTCAGAACTCAAACACAAAAACAAAAAAAAAAATTTAATTTAAATATACATACTTATGTCTGCATCTCAAAATCCCTTCATATTCGGATAAAGCGGAACATTTTTCCCCAGAAATGATGGTCAAATGCAACAGGTCGGGATTTTTTTTTTTTATTTCTGTGAACTTGTGTTATCCTCAAACAATCATCTAAGCATGCGATTCGCGAACGACTCGAGTATCTCATAAATTACCAAATGATCCTCCAAATGCTGGCTGGGGTTTTGTATTTTAATACAATGTATGTATGTATGCAGGAATGAGTTTTCATACATACGTACACATATCCACACGTAGTACATATTACATCCATTTACCTTAGCATCATTGAGTAGAATTAAAAGCTTTTTTATCCAGTTACAATAGTTAGTTAACGTTTAGTCAGCCACAATGGAGGGCTGTTTGCGGTATTGTGTTCGAAGCGCAAGTCCCCAAAAATGGGCTATCAAATCTACAGAAAAAGTAAAAAGTACACAATGCAAATGTAATACTTTGCGTCGCGTTTTGGCAAAAAATACAGATGAGTTTTGTAAAAATACAACATTACATGGGCTGAAATATGTGAACAACCGTTTGTTACACCCCGTTGAGCGGTATGTAAGAGTTTGAAATTTTAAATGTCTGATTATGGCAACTTAACTTAACGTAACTTAGAACTTAAAAAATCAAAACGAAACAGGCCGCGACGTGACATTAAGTTACGCTAAGTTTCGCCTGTCCAAATATAAGCAACATTCATTAAAGAGAGAATTTTTGAGTGACAGCCTCTAAGTTACGTTGAGTTGCCATAATCAGACCTTAAAAATTGTACTTTACTTTTCGTTTAATT
>NW_016183409.1:0-5571 GCF_001687245.7 Rhagoletis zephyria | reverse complement strand
ATCACGCAGCCCTGTTTGGAATTCTGTGGTTCCGAGGCCGTGGCAATTGTCCGGGGTACGTTCCTACTTCGGTCGTAGCAAACCAGTTCCTAATTTAAAAAAAACAACGCTGCTGCCGCAATCACCATAGCTGATACATGGATATGTATAATAAGGAGCTGAGAGTCTAATTCAAATCTTATCTTGTTCTTACTATTATCTGCAAAGTGATTCGAATTTGTTGAGACCGTTCTAATGATGAGTTTTTCCTACAGGGATATCGGACACTCGCATACATACACCCAGCAAAAAATCTCTGGAATCCATACTAGTGACAATGTTTATTTCGCTTATTTTACTCATTACCGGGAATATAAAGAGTGAACTATGATCCTTTCAAACTTTCTATTCTACTATATTAATGTAAGCCTTCCAGAAGGGAAATGGTAGTGACTCCCAATAGTTCTGCAGATTTTAATTCATTTCTGTGGTAAGCATATGTATTTCTTGCTGGGCATATGCAAATGTTATTGTATTAACAGTTACAAAACAATGTGCATTTCCCTCTCATTTCAAACATTTAGTGCTAACGCGACTCAACAACGAAGTGGTTGATGAAATACGGAAAAGTAATAATTTGACTCTTTTTTTTTACTTTTTCTAATCTGCGCTCGATATTTTTTTTATTAAAGAAATATTAAAATGGAGCAACGCGGTGCATATCTGCAAGCACAACAACAACCAGCAAATTATGGTACTATTGAACGACCTTATGGTGAGGCTGTTCCTCCAAATTTCACACCCGCACAGGTGGCTGTTCACGTTGAAGCAACGTCGGTACCCGTCAACAATCCTCAACCAGCCGGCCAAGATGTACCACCCGCGGAGAGTTGGTTTGCTCGCAGTCGTAGAAATAAACCACAAACAAATTCAGCTGGATCAGGTAAATTTTAGCAATTACTAGAGATGTGCGTGCATATCGCACGTGTTCATCAAAAGTGTATTTATTGCTGCAAAATAATAATTATTGATGTTTTGCGCTAAAAATGTTCACCGATTATCCATATACATAAATATGTATAGTATATATCTTCCAGCAAAAGCAAAATAAATCTTAATTTAAGTCAAACTTTTATATGTACATAAATAGAAAATAGAGCGTGTCCGGCAATGCAACAGATATATATGCTTAATTTACTTTTTTTTCCCGAGGAATAGTGTTTTCTAAATTACGGTTTTAAGGTAAATTGGAAAAGAGTAGAGTTCAGTTGCAAATGGCGGATATTGTTTTGAATCTTTTACACAACATAGAGGAATGATTGTCAGGTGCATAGGTATGTAGGTATCAGAGTGGTAAAAAAAAAGTAACGTCGACATATTTTTGCTCCCACCCCATTGTATTGTTCTATACCCAAAAAAATTATACCCCAATTTTTTTATTCCAAAGTCGAAATATAGGTAGTAGTGCACTTTAGCGGAACCAGGTCAAAATGGACGGAAAAAGTTCGAGAGTGGTATAAATCGACGCGTCTTAACGCCAGTAATAACAATCCGAGACCGGAAATTAACATTTTTAATTCATTAAGGGCCGTTTTCACCATCTTTGGTTAACACTAATCCCCAGTTAAACAGTGTTACCGACGTTACCGACCCAATGTTAAATGAATGGAGTCAGTACCGTCGGTAATGATGTTTAACTGGGGATTATTGTTGACCAGAGATGGTGAAAATGGCCCTAAAGAGTTATTTGCAAAAAACTCTTGCACTTTCCGCTCTATGTTTTGATGAATTTCACGCAAATGAATGGAATAAATGAATTCAATTTAACACGTATTTATTAGTTTTTATACATTTGTTATGTTTAAGTGTACTTTTTCGCGAATTTCTATATTTAATAGCAATATTCCGATGGTGAAAATCTGCACAACAATCTTGTGCAGTTAATATAAATAAGATGGAGGAAAACTGGTGCCGCCACTCTATTAATACAATTTGTATTTCAACTTTAAAAACACCCAAATAATGCACAAGAAATATACTTTTGTGAACAGGGGATTTCTGTTCCTTTTCGTCGCACGCAGAAAGGAGAAGTCTACGTAGTGAGGGTTATAATACCTAAGCGCGGCCAAAGGCCGCCTACGCAGAAAGAGTTGGACGCACAAAAACTTTTCAAATAGAGTGGCAGCAGCGATTTACCTCCATTTTATTTTTAATAGAGTGGCAACACTAGATTTCCTCCATCTTATTTACCTTAACTTCACGAGATTGTTGTGCGGATTATCAACATTGCAATATTCCAATTTAATACAGAATTTCGTAAAAACTTACACTTAAAACATAACAAGTGTACAAAAACAAATGAATACGTGTTCAGTTGAGTTCATTTACTCCATTTATTTGCGTGAAATTCATCAAAACATAGTGCGAAAAGTGCAAGTGTTTTTTGTGAAAAACTCTCTAATGAATTAAAAATGTGAATTTCCGGTTTTCTCGGATTATAGTTGTGAGCATTAAAACGCGTCGATTGATATCCCTCTTGAATTTTTTTCATCAATTTTGGCCTAGTTCCGCTAAAGTGCACTCTAACCGAAATATATTTAGAGCTCGCTTCAAGTTTTCGATGTAATTTATACGAAAAAAAAACAAGTTTTCGTAGCAATCGTAGGTATAGAATGGAAAAATTCTTTTTGAAAAAATTCGAATGGAATGGAGGGAAAATATTTGGTATTAAAAAATGATAAAATAAACAACTTAGTATTACTGCTGGAAGTCTCCTGAAGAAGAACAGAGTTTTACGATCGAAAAATATTGATTTTCAAGGATGTTATACCACTTCTATGAAAATTTTATTTATTTATTTTTTTTTTATTTAGATGTATTGGTAAATTTGAGCGACCTCTAAATAATTTTTCATTTCCAAATAAAAAACAGCGGTATATTTTTCTCAATATAGAACAAGTTTAGGGGATGAGAGCGTAAAAATGGCGATTTTAATTTCCTTTTTGTACCACCCTAATGCACATATTTCCCTTTAGCTCATAAAAAATACTTACTGATTTTGATGTATTTGCAGCAAAAACGGGTATAAAAAGGCAGAAGGACTCATTTATCAAAAAGAAATATGAAAGGTTAATTATCTTATGTTATGATTTTCGAAGAAGCTTCTTTGCTGAAAAGTGTCCTTGATGAGAATTTTTTTTGTCGTTTCATACAACAATCAGCAGGGACCGTAACAGTTGCAACTTTTATTAAAAAAAATCGCTCATTAACAATTATTTTTTGACTAGATCTATTCCCTTCTTATTTGGCGCTGTAACCGCCAAAGCGATTTTGGCCATCTGACGCCAATTGGAAATGGCAAGTGAAGCCAGAATACTTTCAGAGCTGGGGCGTCGGTGTCAATTCGAACGACATGGTCAAGCCAGTTGAGCCGCTGTATTTTAATTCGACATATACCAGCACAGGCATGATGAGTGACTTATAGTGTGGCTTTCGTACGTCGAGAGAGGACTCTACTCCTGAATAGCCTACTCAGTTCAAAGCAGTACTTGTTGGCAAGAGCGATTCTGCGTTGGATTTCCATACTGACATTATTATCGGTGTTAATTCTGGTTCCCAAGTAAACGAAATTCTCTACTTTCTCGAAATTAAAACTGTCAAAAGTGACGTGGGTGCCAAGGCGCGAATGTGCTGATTGTTTGTTTGATGACAGGGATACTTCGTCTTGTCCTCGTTTACCACCAGACCCATTCGCTTTGCTTCCTTGCCCAACTTGGAAAAGCCAAAACAGGCTTCGCGGTTTTTCTTACCGATGATGTCAGTGTCATCGGCATAAGNAAGTGACGTGAGCGCCAAGGCGCGAATGTGCTGATTGTTTGTTTGATGACAGGGATACTTCGTCTTGTCCTCGTTTACCACCAGACCCATTCGCTTTGCTTCCTTGCCCAACTTGGAAAAGCCAAAACAGGCTTCGCGGTTTTTCTTACCGATGATGTCAGTGTCATCGGCATAAGCCAGCAATTGTACGCTCTTGTAGTAAATTGTTNACTTTCAGAGCTGGGGCGTCGGTGTCAATTCGAACGACATGGTCAAGCCAGTTGAGCCGCTGTATTTTAATTCGACATATACCAGCACAGGCATGATGAGTGACTTATAGTGTGGCTTTCGTACGTCGAGAGAGGACTCTACTCCTGAATAGCCTACTCAGTTCAAAGCAGTACTTGTTGGCAAGAGCGATTCTGCGTTGGATTTCCATACTGACATTATTATCGGTGTTAATTCTGGTTCCCAAGTAAACGAAATTCTCTACTTTCTCGAAATTAAAACTGTCAAAAGTGACGTGGGTGCCAAGGCGCGAATGTGCTGATTGTTTGTTTGATGACAGGGATACTTCGTCTTGTCCTCGTTTACCACCAGACCCATTCGCTTTGCTTCCTTGCCCAACTTGGAAAAGCCAAAACAGGCTTCGCGGTTTTTCTTACCGATGATGTCAGTGTCATCGGCATAAGCCAGCAATTGTACGCTCTTGTAGTAAATTGTTTCTGAGTGGTTCAGCTCTGCAGATCTCATTATCTTCTCCAACATCATGATTCAATAATACAAGGTTCGATAAACTGACAGTTGTCTCTCTCGCACCGCTCCCTTGGCAGTGACACCGTCTTGCTTCTTTGCAAATTTACATGGAAACAGTGTAGTTTTGGTGTGAAATAAAAGTATAAGCTATTGTGCAATATGTTTATTTGTATCTGCATATGTAGCATAGTTAACTGATGAAAACATAAGCATTGGATGTTTACATCAATCTCATAGTAGTCTTATTTTAATTTTGGGTCATTTTGCAGTTTTGATATAGCTTAATAGCACATAAATTACGTAATTCACGTAGATATATCAATATTAAGTTCAACATTTTGTTTAAAATGCCAGATTTCCTGCAAATACATTAGAATTTAAAAAAGAAATTTCACTACTAATGCCTACTTTGCGTACTTTTCCACTACCATTTTCACAACAAGGGATAGCATTCTTGCCCTTTCTCTGTCCTTCGTAAATGCAACCTTTTGTAAGGGAGTATGAAACCGCAGCTGTCAATAATTATCTAACCTTGTATTATTGAATCATGCTCCAACATCAGATTAAAGAAGTCACATGAAAAATTATCGCCCTGCCTGAATCCCCGTTTGGTGGCAAACGGCTCGGAAGGTGTTNATCAGATTAAAGAAGTCACATGAAAAATTATCGCCCTGCCTGAATCCCCGTTTGGTGGCAAACGGCTCGGAAGGTGTTTCCCAATTATGGTGGAGCTGGTGGTATTGCTCACCGTCATTTTACACAGCCGAGTGAGTTTTGAGGGGATGTCAAATTCAGACATAGCGGCATATAGGCAACTCCTTTTAGTGCTGTCAAAGGCGGCTTTAAAGTCGACAAATAGGTGGTGACTCATCGATCCTTTTCTCGCGGGTCTTTTTCAAGATTTGGCGTATAGTGAATACCTGGTCTAGCGTGGATTTGCCAGGTCTAAAGCCACACTGGGTGGGCTTCAGTCTTTCACACAACACACTCGATAAACCCTTGTAACCTATGCCTAGAAGG
>NW_016183408.1:0-5572 GCF_001687245.7 Rhagoletis zephyria | reverse complement strand
TGCGAGAGTTCTCTCAATTTAAAAGCTCGCCATTAACCTAAAACGTGCGCAGAAAACATTTAATTGGAGGTCAGTTAACCGGGTTACACTGTACCACCAAATAATAAAACTT
Organism: Rhagoletis zephyria; assembly: GCF_001687245.7. NCBI lineage: Eukaryota > Metazoa > Arthropoda > Insecta > Diptera > Tephritidae > Rhagoletis > Rhagoletis zephyria. The sequence continues at coordinate 5,460 of NW_016183408.1, read as the reverse complement.
CTAACCGTTTTATTTTTATTTTTTGGCGTTTCCATATGGATTTGTGGAATCCACATTCACTGGCAAACTAACTGCAAAAAACCAACGTATTGTTGAGCATTGAAGCGCAAAATAGTGGGTAACTTTATTGCTATTCGTGCACTTGTGCAAATGAAAAGCGCGAGAGTAGAACAAGTATGTACTATGTAAGTGTTGTTGCGAAGTTTTGACGCAGAAGTTAGTTGGCTAAATAGTTTCGTTGTCATTGGCATGTGTACGCAGTGAAAAGTGGTAACAAAAGCTAAATAACAACAACAATAGCAGCAGCAACAGCAGCTTTGGCTCTAAAGTTGGTTGCGTTGCAAACCGGGAAAACAATAAAAGTGTCAAGTGTGCTTAACGCTGACGCTTGTTGCACTCTGCTTGACTGCTGGGTGCCGCAGCGCAACGCAACGCAATGTCTGTTGCATATTTTAAAGTAGTTATAAGTACTTTTTATAGCTGTAACGCCTGTTGCTTGCAGACTNTCTTCGAGAGCCTAGAGTGCTTAGGGAAAATTCCATTGTAGGTAATACATGCATTCGCCAAAAAACTCGGTTGGTCTAAAGACTTGTAGGGACATTTTGCGAGGAATCCTCTTTATGGCATGACAATGGTCGTGTGCGGCCTCCTAGTAAACCTTTCAACTAGAATCGCCTTGCTTAGAACCGCCCATGTTTCTACAGGTAGACGATGCCAGAACATTGGCATAGCCCAACAGCTAGGAGCCAATCTCCGGCGAATCGGCTAACAGAAGAGGCTAAAGTATGTTGGCTGTGGAAAAATAAAGCCTTTAGATTCTTTTATGGGTACTCTGGACGCAATCTGCCTAGGCGTTCGGTTTGGATTTATACCTCGCTGAATACTACTAGTACGTCCAATTCCGTCTCTGCCGAAAGTCTTAACTTTCAGTGTCCTGCGAGCTAGCATGCGGGAGCCCTAGGGCCCTATCTCGACTTTCATGTGAACAAATATTCCCAAAAATTATAAAGCAAAACAAAAACAATTTTCTTTAACTTTTTTTTTTCGTTTTGCATGTTAAATTATAATTATTATAATTATGGGTACAATTTGTTCACATGGAATTGGCGATAGGGCTGAAGAATTTGTTAGATTGCTTTTCCCCTTTGTCATTCGCCATTTGCCGGAAACCTGAGAATCATCCAACTCACTTTGCCCTACGTCTCCATTCCTTTGTAATTTAAAGTCAAAGAGTAAAATCCTCCAATAGGTAATTCCAGCGGAAATGTTAAAGGTCTAGCTACAAAGAGAATCGAATATTTGCGTGTTAAAAGATAACCTTTAATTAGGTAAGATATATGTACATATGTAACTATCGAATATTATTTACCAAAAGTCTGTTGAAAAAACTGGATGCATCTCTAGTTTTTATTTTACTTTTTCTTGGATAAATAAACTAATTTTTTGTTTCATAAAACGGCTTATTATGATTAATGTCCGTGTTTTCTTTTATTACTTAGCAGAAAAAAACACCAAATAATTTTGACCGGTTTTACTATGCAAATACTCGAAAACAACAACATGTATTTTAATTTTGAGATAATTGTTAAAATTTTCACGCAGCAAAATAAAAATAAAATGGAATGTGAAAAATTTGAGTTAAAAATTATTAACTTTTCCATTTTTTATTTACCTAAACCACATAATTTACTCACCTAAATTATTTATTACAAATAATTGACATGCGCATTCGCATCAGCATCAGCGGATGTTAGCTTTTAAACACCCGCATCCGCATCCGCGGATGTCTAAAATTCCACATTCACAACATCCCTAGTCCCTAGTGTCTCTAAAATCCGAATTGTGTCTGCAATCATTAATTGCAATCATCAAGTTTTGACTTCACAAAGAACACTCGAAGAAAACCGGCTAAAAAGTTGTTTATGATAGCCGTTTACGATTCGTTCTCGAGTACTTTTTCGCTTGAAATTGTCGAGCGCGTCCGAACAGTCGTAAACGGATCGAAAAAACATTCGTATGCGGATTTATACACATATTATAAAATATTGTGGTTCAATAAAAATTTCCAACAGAATCGTGGAAAATTTTTTAATTAATTGTTGGATCTCGATTTCAGAAATCTGTTTCTTTTTTTTACCGTTATTTTTTATTTTGATCCGTTATTTTGAAGTTTGAAAAAAATCCCAAGTTTAATTAATTATGAAAACTGAATACATATCCACTTGTCTCGTAAATATGTATTTATGTACATCAAACATGGTCAAGAGCAGCGAGTTTTACATATGAGCATTCATACATACATACATATATTCGCATTTTGTTGAATTGTTGTTCCTATTGCACTGCATGCAAAGATGCGCCGAATGGCATTCGGTCAGCCTTGTTTAGCTATGCCACCATTCGAGCTCATCCGGCTTATCCGCGCTTCAGTGAGGTAATCGGCGAACTTTTGCGACCAACTGTTTGTAGTTATTAGTGCTATTGTTGTTGCTGGCTGCTGGCGTATTTAGTTGTGTCCATGGAATGCACCGCAACTTATTGGCTGCAAATCGCATGAAAATATCTGTCAAAAAAAGTAAAACAGAAACAACGAAAGAAACAAAAAACAATAATAAAGCACGTTAAATATGATTTTTTGTTCTTGCTGCTATTTTCGGTAGTTGCACCGTACCTTTTTATGCCTACCCTGCAGGAAATTAAATTAATGGACATAGGTTAACATGAACACTCGTTCGTATGAACAGAATTCCACGTAAAAGAAAGAGAACACTATTCAAATGAGAAAAGATCATGCGTTACAGGAGTCCTATGTAAAATGGTGAAAAGTTTTTCAATGTCTCACATAAAGTTTTTTTTAGTACTAAGCGTATATAACGCATTAGTTAACAGATAGGGTTCTTACTGGGTTGTTGTTTCGGGGTAGCATCATAGATGCATATGTAGGTATGTACGTCAAATGTGTGTATGTAGGTATGTATGCACCATAAATGCCGCTCGGCTTTGCTTTTAGTTAGTTAACAATGATCATAAAACATGTTTTTTCAATTAAGAAAAAATATTTAAAGTTGAAAAAAAAATATGCATATCCAAATGTAAAGACGACGTACTAGCCGTGCCAAATTATTTTCAATGTTAAAGCTTTAAAATTTGCTGGTAATTATGTGTACATAAATATTTTAAGGTGCAGTTTTGTTGCACTGAATAACCTAAAATCGTTATTGTAGGAGCACAAATAAATGAAAGAAATCAGCGCCAGGGCGGAACAACTGCCAATGTGTACTCCTTAACAGTTGAACATACACGTACTATGTAGGCCTAAGATCTATCAAACCATACAGCTGCCTACTGTTCGATAATGCAAGTAACCAAATCGACTATTTTGTGATCTTCTCAACGCTCGTTTCCAGTAACCGAAGAACAGTTGGATTTCATAAAACTTAAAATTACAACTGGTACGACGACGAATGTCGCGCCGCTGCAGATAAAACAGATGCTACAGAGCCACGATGCGATCAGAATTAAGAAGTGTCTGTCCGAGCCTTTGAATACCAAAATGGCCTCAGACAAAGTGATCCTGTATCCTCCGATCTCTTTAATCTAAGTATTAATAGAGAAGATAATTCGCGCTGTAGAACTAAATCTTTTAGAGGCCATCTTCTATAAGGGTGTCCAGCTGCTGATAATATTGACATCTCAACCATCCCAGGAGGTTCTGCTTTTAATTAATAAGATAAATAAGCAAAGCAAATGAGTCTAAAGGTGCACGAGTGCAGGACGATGTTACTGCTGCCATAAAGTGAAGAGCCAAAAGAAGGCAGTTTTAGAGGGCAAAGTGCTCCTGACCGACATTTGAAAAATACAACGGCTCCGCAGGCTAGGTCAGTACAAATTGGTAGGGGGAGTCTCCTTCTGGGTTAGAATGGCAATGCTGCACGTGGTGTTTCCATTGCCAGGGATACTCAGTTTAGACATCGAGACATACATAAATACGAATTATTTTCGTGCTATCGAAGACGGGTTTAACGTCCACAAAAAGATGCTGAATGTTGATCCTTCTCGCGCAGGTCTTTTCCAAAGTAAGGCGTATGGTAAATTATTGGCCTATGGTGGATTGACCAGATGTAAAGCCCAGTCAATTTGTCTCCAAACTAAATTTAAAAAGGAATGTCAGAAAATCGCTCCGCAATAAGTGAGATAAGAAAAATATTGCTAAAACAATCACCACTGCCTGTATGAACGTCCTGGGGTGCAAAATATCTTAGCATAGTACCAGACAAAAGTACAAACTGGGCACAAAATGTAAAAGAGCAAAGATAGGTATCGGAAGCAATATGCGTCCTACTTCCACATTTCCAATAGAAATTGTTGGAAAACAAATAATATAAACTTCTCAGAGAGGTATAGAACAGGGTAGGCGGTGCGGTCCTTTCAGCCCATTTAGGGCTGGAAATAACATTTCGCCTACCCGACCACTTCAGCGTGCTTCAAGCTGAAGTTTCGGCCATACACGAGGCGAGTGAACACTTAATCCCTTGGTATGGGTTTTGGGCACCAAAACATATCAGACAACGTGAAGGTAGACGACATTGTAAAGGAGGACTAGTCTCAAAGCTTGCCGCAATGTGAAATTTATAAGGCCAAAATAGAACAAGAAATGGTCGAGAGGTTTTAGCCTTAGAAAAAGAGCTTAGCCAAAGCAATGGAAAGGCATGCGGAAATAAGAAAGAGCCAGAAACCGTGCTACAACTATTTTGCAAATCCTCCGCACTCCGTAGAAGAAGACCAAAGTTCAGCGGTTCAGAATTTTTCGAGGGTTTATCCGACCAAGCCAAAGTAGGAATACGGCAACTTTTGGGTATCGCAGACTCTAGAAGGTGGCATCACAAAGGGTCCACAATAATGGGCCTAGGTACACTAGTTGGGTCACTGGCAGCCACTTCAACCTAACCTAACCTAAGGACGTACCTTGTGAAATTGATCACTTTTCTCGGAGTAACTCAATTTCTATTCATTAGAGCACTGCTCTCTACATATAGGGTTTTATGAATGATATTCTTTTGCAATCCAAAAAATCCGACCACTAGTTCCTTCAGTTCCAGTAGTTGGAAATATTTACTTTCACCATGGAAGTGAAATTTTTTACAAAAATCAGCTCTGACACGAATAAAATTTTAGCCACACTTACTACAGTAACATAGGTACCAGATACATATAAAGGCAACAGCAACTACAACTTGCAGAGCTTTAAGCAAACATTTTACAATTTGGAATCAAAACTCATTTGGTGGTCGGTGATAGGCCGCGCCGAAACAAAAGGATGGTAGGAAATTAGCAACAATAACAACTAAAGAAAAAACTAAAAATTACATTATTGGAACAAAAATAACAAAGCGGCAGTCAGAGAGTCCAACGAAATTAAGATAACTGTGCAAAATGTCACCAAAGCAACAAAAACGACGG